>NC_045959.1:9239313-9487184 GCF_010909765.2 Amblyraja radiata | reverse complement strand
TAGTCAAAGCCATAAAACCTGTTCAGTACAGATGCGGAAAGATAGTTTGGCACATGATAATGAGATGACTCCCTGGTAGAGCATCCACACCCAGGTAGGCACCACAAATACTTCATCTCCAGATTGCCACATAATCCATTGAGAAACTGGCATTGTGTCAATAATATCAGAGAATTAAATGCTTACATCATAGATTGGTTTGGGGGGAAAATGGGTTTCAATTTATGATGACTGGCACCATAACTGCGGAAAGTAGGAGTCATTCAGTTGGGACAAGGCTCACTATTTCTGGTGTCTTCCTAATGATTATTTATTGGCTGCATCTTTTTGCTCACCTTCTTACTGCCATTGGTGACATCAAAGGATGACAGAGCAGCTTTCAGAGTGACAGTGTTAATATTCCACACCACCAGCTCCTTATTAACATCTAAATAATTAGCAATTAGTCAAATATTAATGAATGGAAGATAATTAATTGCTGCCTATTAACATTTTTATGGTGGAATTTTAAATGGATGATTCTGAACTTACTTAACCAGTGTTACATAGTGCTTCTCCAGCACCTGACATATTGATATGTAAAAAATCCACAGTCAAAGCAGTCCTGTTGAATTCTTAGAAAAATATCATGGTTGCATGGACCCAAATGTTCTAAACTGATCACTATTTATCAACATTAAGCATGTGCATCCCAATAGCCCAGCAATAATGACTTCCTCCAGATAAGGAAGCATTAGATATGATACATTGTTGAGATCTTCCACAAAATTTTGCATACATTTTAATTATTTAAGAGGACAAAGGGCCAGTTTCCACGTTGTATTATTCTATGAATTTATGACTATTTATTTTATTTGCAATTACAATAGTAGCCCAATTGCTTCCCCCATTTCCTTGCTTCTTTTTGATAATTCTGACGTGTTAATAACAGAATATGCTTTAAATCTACTCATAATTTTTCAATTAGTGGACTTTTTTTGGAATACCTTTCATCGCTTTAAGTGTATCATGGATTTTCCTGCATAAGACTTCTTTGTCTTTATCTCGTTATTTTCTTAATGATTGCTCAATGGGCCACAATATATGATGGACTTCTACCAATTTAGCAGTGCCTATATTTTTAGTGTGTGTGGGATCAATGCCTTAAGAGGCAGCACTGATGGTTGCTTGTGCTCCTGCGATAACTCATTACCAGATATTGCTGAGATATCGAAAGACACAAAATGTTGGAGTAACTCAGGCGGGTCAGGCAGCATCCCTGAGAACATGGATAAATGACATTTCAGGTTGGAACCCTTCTTCAGACTGGCTTCTAAAGATGTGTCCAGTCCTGATACAAAACATCACCTATCTATGTTCTCCAGGGTTGCTGCCTGACCCACTTCTTCTTAATCTTTCATGTGGCGTGCACAGTCTAAAGTTGCAGGACAACTTGTTCTATTTGATCTTCTGTTTGTGCACGTCGAGTTGATTGCATTAGTCGAAACAGGGCGGACTACGTGAAAGTTGCAATCTTCCACCCTGCCTGACCCACTGAGTTACTCCAACATTTTTTGCCTTTCCATGATAAATCAGCATCTGCATTTACTTGTTTCTGCATCACTGAGAAATTTGTGCAATGTCATAATGTATCTTTGCACAATGCTGATTCATCTGCATGACAACACTTTGACTGTACACAAAGTTCAATTCAGGTTTCCCAACTGTTTCCTCAGGCTGCTGATGTTGGGCAAAATTGTTTCTTGGAGATTCAACCCTAACGTGTCGAAACAAGGAAAACTCATGACCAATTCTAGAAACATAGAAACATAGAAAATAGGTGCAGGAGTAGGCCATTCGGCCCTTCGAACCTGCACCGCCATTCAATATGATCATGGCTGATCATCCAACTCAGTATCCTGTACCTGCCTTCTCTCCATACCCCCTGATCCCTTTAGCCACAAGGGCCACATCTAACTCCCACTTAAATATAGCCAATGAACTGGCCTCAACTACCTTCTGTGGCAGAGAATTCTAAACACAGCAATGCGACAATGTGATCAAACTGATTGTTTTCAGCAGTACGCAAGGGAATTAATGTTGTTCAGCCTCAGGTAAGTAAATTCCAGACATATGATCCTCATCGTAAGTCTGGGACAAGCTGCTTGGCCGATACTGTAGCGACCAGTGGCAGATCTCAAGAGACTGTGATTCCACCAAATTGTTTTCATCGTCATTGCTTCTTTCTAGTGCATCTACATATTTCCACTCCAGTCACGTCAAATTGATTTTATTGCTATAGTTCATAAGCACCAGAGGTACAGGTACAATGAATGTGGTTTGTACCTGCATCATTGGAACATAGAATCAGAAAACTCACACACATATGAATCATAAATCACACACTTACATGCTGCAAGGCAGTAAAACCAAGACTGCTAAAAAACAAGATATTAATGCAAATCACAACAAGAAAAATAGAACAAGACCATAGTTGTTTAGGAGGTGGTCCATAGCGTTATATTCTTGAAGAAGGAATAAGATTGTGCAGAAACAAAGAGCTGCAGATGCTGGTTAATGCACAAAGGACACAAAGTGCTGGAGTAACTCAATGGGTCAGATTGTGCAGGTTTGTTCCTGAACCTGGGACGTGGGCCATATGACCAGCGATAGCAGCACAAAGAGGCATGACCTGGGTAGTGGGAATACTTAATGATAGAGGCAGCACCTCAAATAGATACTTCTGCTGGTGGGGAGGATTGTGCCTGTGATCAACTGAGCCGAGTCCACCTTACTCTGCAGCTTTGTGCGTTCCTCAGTGTTGGAATTGCCATACCAGGCCATGATGCAACCAGCCAAGATACTTTCTACAGTACATCTGTGAGATCTTATTGGAGTATTTTAAGACGTGCTAAATCCCTTCAAACTTATAAGAAAATAGAGGCACTGGTGGGTGTTCTTTGCAGATCTCTACCCCGAAATACCGGCACAGCCTTGACAGGAAGTAAGAGTGAGAGGTTTTTTGTGACTATATCTACTTACTGGGCCCTGGACAAGTCATCCGAGATGTTAATGCCCTGACATATGAAGCTGCAATGTTACTCCACCTCCACCCCACCAAATACTGGCGTACGGTCTCCCGATTACCTTTCCTGAAGTCAAGGATTAGTTCTTCGGTCTTGTTGATTTGAAGCAAGGGGTTGGTGTTGTGGTACCACTTAACTGAGCACAAATCTCTTGTACGCTGACTCATCAGCACTGGTAATTTGTCCAATCACAGTGGTGACATCTGTGAACTTATGGATAGAGTTGTCCTTAGCCATACAATCATGGCTGGAAAGAAGGTAGCACAGGAGGCATGCAATCTTGAAGTGTACCTGTGTTGATAGTCAGTGAGGAGATGTTGTTATCAATCTGCACTGATTAAGGTCTGCCAATGAGGGTCTGTCATCCAGTTACAAGGGAGGCCCAGGAATTGGAGCATGCTTTTGAGTTTGGAGAGGATGATAGTGTTGAATGCCCAGCTGTTGTTGATGAACCGCAGCCTGGTATATATGTTCATGGTATCGAGAGGGACCAGAGCAGAGAGCCAGGAAGATAGCATCTGCTGTTGACATGTTGTGGCAATAGGTAAATTGTGGCAGGAGTTGCACCTTAACCAAACTCTCGAAGTACTTCATTACAGTGGAGGTAAGTGCTACAGGACAGAAAAGGAAAAGTTCATTTTCAATTTCTTATTAATATCTATTTTTTTACTAATATTTTAATATATTTTATCTTTAAATTTGAAAAAGTAATGATTATATATTTTAATTACATAAAAATTGTTAATAGATTTTAAATCTCTGTCTATTAGAGATATTTATAAACTGTTACAAAGCCTGGCAAATCAAGGGACTCAAAGCTCTACTCCCAACCCTCTCTCACTCTTGCTTCCTTTCAAGAGCTATGCCAATATTTCATGATGGAGCAATATGTTGGCTGAAGCCCCATCACAGCTGAGAATGCTCCCTCTTCTTGCAGCATGACTCTGAAATCTGGAATACCAAAACAATTGGATGGTTTCATACCATTTCAAGCAGAGTGTAGGCCAATAAATCCTAATGCAATTTCATACCATTTCAAGCGGAGTGCAGGCTACCAAATCCAAATGCAATTTCATACCATTTCAAACATAGTGCAGGCCACCCAATCCAAATGCAATTTCATTTCATTTCAAGCAGAGTGCAGTCCATCAAATCCAAATGCAATTTCATATTGCAAGGTTAATGAGAATGTGGGGAAACTTGTGGAAAAATGTCTGGGCATCAGGGAGATGACAAGACCCTAATGTGTTGAGACTATTTTTCTGCAAGGAGTATGTGAAGCTGCATTATCAGCAATTGCTTTGTAGACTTAAGTGCATTTTTAATCATTAAAGAAAATAGGATCAAGTAGTCCACAAAATAAAATTGTTTTTTTGCTGTGGCTGGTCCAGTTAGGAATTAATTCATCAATTAACGCTAATGTGATGTTGTAATGTTTTGCTTAAATAAGAAAAAGATATGATGATCTAACTCATCATACTTCATTAACAGTTAATCAGAATTTCTTTGCAATGAATTATAAAATAAAATCTTTTCATGTGCAGCTCCATGGATATAGAGAACAAAATTAAACGGATTCATGTACAATTGACCAGGAGAGCTCTGATAAATGAAGGGTTTGTCTAACAAAACAACTTTAGAAATTAGTGTTTAAAACAAAACTCTTTTATCAGAAGTACCACATCTCTGGATGCACGCAAATCAAGCACCAGCTCACATACCTGCATTACTATTGCAACATTTAAGAAACATTTAAACAGGTACATGGAAATGATAGGTTTAGAGGGATATGAGCCAAATGCAGGCAGGTGGGACTAGTATAGATGGAACATGTTGGTCGATGTGAGCAAATTGGGGTGAAGTGCATGTTTCCACGCTGTACGATTCTATGACCTGCAGTCACTGAGATCACTTAGAAGACAATGGGTGTTTACACTGAGTAATTGAGTGCTACAGCATGGGAACAGGCCCTTTGGTCTGACTTGACTTTACCGACCAATATGCCTTCCTGAGCTAGCCCCATTTATCTGCATTTGGCCAAATACTCGATAAACATTTCCTATCCATGAACTCTTTTCAACATTAAAACGGTATCCGCATCGACCACTTCTTCTGGCCGCTTATTCCATATACCGAACACCTCGTTCAGTGATGAACCTGACCCTTATGTTGCATTTAAATCTTCTCCCCCTCAAGAAAACATGCCCTCTGGATTTAGACCTCCTTATACTGGGAAAAAGACAAAATCTATCAAACCTATCTATATTGTTCAAGATTTTATAAAATTCTAAAAGGTCACCCTTCAGCCTCATTCACTCCAAGAAAAACAGTCCCAGCTTGTCCAGCCTTCCCTTATGAAGCCATATGAATCTCTTGTGCACCATCTTTAGCCTCATCAAACCCTTAATATAGTATGACCGGAATTGCACCCAATATTCCAGATGCACTCTCACTAATATCTTATACAACTGTACAATGATGCCCTGACTCTTGAACTCATGTGCCATATGCCTTCGACACCACTTTGTCTACTTGTGTACGCACTTACATGGAACAATGTAGTTGTTTCAGTCTTCCAGTTCAACAACGCTCTCAAGGGCCCTGGTGATTTCAACTTCATACATGCACAACTGATAGTGGGAAGTTTAGAGACCGGCCTGGCAACTCCCGCCAAGCTCTACTGACCTTCTCACAGATGCAACATCATGGAGGATCAGATAACCAAATCAGACAAAGTTCAATGCACAGATTGGCCATCAGTGGAATTAAGATTACGATTGGATCATCATGATCCTATTAAATGGCTGGGTAGGTTTTAATGGGCCAAATTAGCCACTTCTGTTCCTAATCTGTATGTTTGTATGTTCATGTATAAAGGGCAAGTTGTTGAGTTTATGGATTTCTGGAGGAAATATAATTTAGCCACAAAGGTGGACACAAAATGCTGGGGTAACTCAGCGGGACAGGCAGCATCTGTGGAGAGATGGAATGGGTGACGTTTTGGGTTGAGACCCTTCTTTAAACCCGATCCGTCACCCATTTCTTCTCTCCAGAGAAGTTGCCTGTCCCGCTGAGTTACTCCATCATTCGTGTCTACCTTAAACCAGCATCTGCAGTTCTTTCCTACTCATAGTTTAGCCACAGTTCCCTGTGCCCATGCCCATATTGGAGCAAAGTTTTAAACCAAATGGATTTGTAATTCAGTCACCCAGATAGTCATTGAATCATAGACCCCTACAATGGTCCTTCTGCCCAACTTGCCCACATGTCCCATCTACACTAGTCCCACCTACATGCATTTGGTCCATATCCCTCTATACTTGTCCTATGCATGAACCTGTTTAAATGTTTCTTAAACATTGCGATTGTATCTGCCCCAACTACCTTCGCTGGCAGCTCGTTACACACACCTACCCCCATTTGCGTGAAAAGTTACCCCTTGGATTCCTATTAAATCTTCCTCCCCTCACTTTAAACTTATGTCCTCTGGTTCTCGATTCCCCTACACTGGGCAAGAAACTCTGTGTGTCTACCCGATCGATTTCTCACATGATTTTATACACCTCTAAAAGATCACCCATCATCCGCCTGTGCTCCTGGGAATAGTTCTAGCCTGCTCAACTTCTCCCTACCGCTCAGGCTCTTTAGTCCTGGCAACATCCTTGTAAATCTTCTCTGCACCCTTTCCAGCTTGAGAACATGTTTCCTATAACATGGTGCCCAAAATTGGACAGAATACTTTAAATGCGGCCTCACTAACATCTTATATAACTGCAACATGACTTCCCAACCTCTATACTCAATGCTCTGACTGATGAAAGCCAATGTGCCAACAGCCTTTTTGACCACTTTATCAACCTGCCATGCAACAGACTATGTACCTGTTCTCCTGGATCCCTCTACTCTACAACACTCCCCAGAACCTGATCATGCACAGTATAGGTTCTGTCCATGTTAGTGCCCCCATAATCCAACACTTCATATTTCTCTGTATTCCCATTTCTCAGCCCACCTGCCCAACCGATCAAGATCCTGCTGCAATTTTTGACCACCATCTTCACTCTACAATACCACCCATTTTGGGGTAATCTGCAAACTTGCGAACCATGCCATGTACATTCTCATCCAAATCATCGGATAACAAACAGCAATGGGCCCAGCACTGAATCCTGAGGCAAGCCAGATGAATAACCCAGATATACAATCAGAGATAATCTTGAAATTTAAAAAAAAATCTGTTAATTCAATAATTTCAGTAGTGATTACCAGGAGCCTGCTAGATTGTAGGTTCACTGGTGATCTATGGAAAAGGAAATGTATTACTCCACCCACCCCAACTGTAATTGCATTCCCACAGCTACATGGCTGATTCTCACCTACCCACTGAAAATGGCTTAAGTCCGTCAGTTCTGGGCTGATCGGTCCTTGTAATAGACGCTAGCCTCACCAACAACATCCATATCCAGAAAAAAACAAAAAAACATTGAAGGCTTTAAACAATACATTCTGGATTAGTGTATTTAATCCAAAAAGAACTGCAGCTGCTTCTCTCCAATCTGCTGATTGAGTCATCAGTAATGAATCATTGGATTAGTATGATTTGAAGGCAATTGCTAAAGTAGAATTAAACCATTTTGACGATTCTTACAGTTGGCTTAGTTTAATTTAATGTAGAGTCACAGTGTGGAAACAGGCCCTTCGGCCCACCGAGTTAATGCTGACAAGCGATCCCTGTACTCTGGCACTATCCTACACACTAGGGACAATTTACATTTTTTTTACCAAAGCCAATTAACCTACATACCCATGTCTTTGGAGTGTGGTAGGAAACCGGGGCACATGGAGAAAACCCCCACGGTCGGAGGGCGAATGTACAAACTCCATACAGAAAGCTCCCATAGTCAGGATTGAACCTGGGTCTCTGCCGCTGTTAGGCAGCAACTCTACTACTACGCCACCGCGCCATACCTGATTTTTATATTCTGCTTCACTATTTATTTGCTCCAGTCAAAGTTTTAACATAATTGCTAGAATCAGACCTCCATGTAGTGTGGGTGACTAACCGATTGTAACATCAATCTTCTTTAAGAGATTTAATACATTCCACTTAATTCTGTTCTTGCTGGACTGGACAAACAATTGAAATAGACAAACCTTACCTCAATGCATTGAACAGACACTATAATAGGTTTGTTCAGACATGGTACTGATATCTTACTTGCTTTCCTTCAAGACATGACGCTACCCTCCAGGCACAAGAGTGAACGATGTCTTAACTAAAAAGTAGGGTAGCCCATCTAAAAATATCCACATAAATTTTAGATAATATAATAAAATGGTGTCACAGTTACAGCTCCTTGGGAGGATAGCATAAACCTAGCAGTTTAATAAACCAATTGATGAAACCTCCATCAAATTGACAGCTTTGTCCATAGCATATATTGGTTCAATACCTGGTGAATTCAGATATTCTAGAACTGCTGTGCTGTTCAAATCAAAAGACAGAAGCGTCATAACATCACTGAAGAGAGAAGAAAGCACGTCCTCTTTCCCCCCAAGAGGTTTCTACACAAACATCCTGTGGAAATGACTTGATAGTTGTGATTAAAACAATTGCTTCTATTCAACCAAGGAATTGATTGGATTGAGGCAAAGATAATGATGACCACTACAATATCAAACAGGCAGATAGTTAGAAAACAGCTACTTACACAGAAAAAAATGAGATACGAATACAATATAAACATACATATTCACCTTATCTGTATTGCACATATACTAAAGGATGTGAATCAAGTTGTAGTTCTTTTCTTTAATTCAGGTTTCAGCTTTGGTTCCAGAATAGGCATTAAATTATTACCTGATTCAAAACAAAAGTGCTGTAGGAATTCAGCAGGTCAGGTGGCATCTATGGAGGAAATAGACCAACAACATTTCAGATTGGGACCCTTCTTCACACCGTAGTGTTGTCTGCCTTTTCCCTCCACAGATGCTGCCTGACCGTTGAGTCCCTCCCGCACTTTGTGCTTTGCTCCAGAGTCCAGTATCTGTAGTTTTTAAGTGCCTTCTAATAATTATATGAATTATATGTCTTTGATTCAATGATGATAGCTAATGTCTCCAGATTTATATTGGACAATCTTTCTGAAACAGTGGACAATCGCCCTGATCTCAAGGCCATGATAGAAATCTGATTCAGGGTTAATACCACCCCCTGTGAATACTCCCTTCATGGCTTCTTGCTTCTCCTAGATAATGTGACAAGGGTGTGCCTCCTTCCAGCAGATCACACCCGATCCTCACTTAGATCCTTACATCTAAGTGTCTTCCTTCCTTTAACTATCTTTTAGTCTCATTTGAAATCTTTGTCCTCTCTTTGTAAAGGGTGGTCAGGTTAAGAAGAATGATGAAAGAGAGTTTGCCTTTGTCCAAGCAGCAACGGCATAATTTGCAATTTGAAAATAGTTGTTTTGTTATTGGAGCAGAGATTAATTTAATGTGGAACAACAAGTTCCAGGAATGTTGGACTCATTGCTGGGAGGCAACATGTCATTCAAGGAAGACAAAAGTGCTGGAGAAACTCAGCGGGTGCCGCAGCATCTATGGAGCGAAGAAATAGGCAACGTTTTGAGCCAAAACCCTTCTCAACCCTCCAGTTGCGGAGCCTGCGGACTTACCATCGTGGGGCTGGCCGGCTTCGGAACGTGGAGAGCTGTGGTGGTGCGCGGCAGTGACCCGACTCCAGAGCTCGGAGGCTCCAGCCGCAGGTCCGGTGGACGGTGACATCGGGAGCTCGCGGGTCCCTGGTGGGAGACCGCTTTTCGGAGCTCCCTTTAATGGCAACTTCTCCCACCTGAGTTGTGGGGTTGAAATTGTCCGGGAACGGGGCCTTACATCACCCAGCGTGGCTTTAATGGCCGCAGGACTTGCCATCGCCCGCCGGGGGCTCCAACATTAAGACCCAGAGCAGGGCCTTACATCGCCCGGTGCGGCCTTAACAGCCGCGGGACTTGCCATCGCCTGCCGGGGGCTTTAACAGCGGGAGAAGAATGGAACACAGGGGAGAGACAAGACTTTGCCTTCCATCACAGTGAGGAGGAGATTCACTGTGATGTTTGTGTGAATTGTGTTGTGTCTTGGTTCTTTCCTTGTTGTATGACTGCAGAAACCAAATTTCGTTTGAACTTCATTTGAGGTTCAAATGACAATAAATAAATTGTATTGTAAGAAGAAAGGAAGAGAAGGAGCCAGAGGGTTGAGGGATAGCTGAGAAGGGGAGGAGACAATGAGGACTACTGGAAATTAGAGAAGTCAATGTGCATGCTGTTGGGGTGTATACTGCCCAAGTGGAATACGAGGTACCGCTCCTCCAATTTACTGTGGTGTTCACTCTGACTATGGAGGAGGCCCAGGAAAGAAAGGTCAGATTTGGAATGGGAGGGGGAGTTGAAGTGCTGAGCCACCGGGAGGCCAGGTTGGTTATTGCGGACCGAGCGGAGGTGTTCGGCGAAACGATCGCCAAGCCTACGCTTGGTCTCACCGATGTAGATCAGCTGACATCTTGAGCAGCGGATGCAATAGATGAGGTTGGAGGAGATGCAGGTGAACCTCTGTCGCACCTGGAACGACTGCTTGGGTCCTTGAATGGAGCCGAGGGGGGAGGTAAAGCGACAAGTGTAGCATCTCTTGCGGTTGCAGGGGAAAGTGCCCGGGGAGGGGGTGGTGCGGGAGAGAAGAGAAGAATTGACCAGGGAGTTACGGAAGGAGCGGTCTTTGCCGAAAGTAGACAGGGGGGGAGATGGGAAGATGTGGCGAGTGGTGGGGTCATGTTGGAGGTGGCGAAACTGACGGACTATTTGTTGTATGTGACGGCTAGTGGGGTGAAAGGTGAGACTTTAGAGGAGAAGGAACATTCTAAGACTGGCTTTTGAGTACAAGGGGCTGTAACAGCCGATGTTAAGGGATTACTGGATTAACTGAGGAGAGAATACTATTAACAATGGGAGCAAATAAGAATGCAGAAGGCTGGATGCGCAGCATTTTTGAATGCGTGGGATTGAGGGAGCAGATAGTGAATTTCATGGACGGGACATATTTTGTGAAGATCTGAGGAGAGAGGGAAATAGACCGAGAAAAATGCATCTCAAAGCAATATTGGGGGATAGTGGAAAGAATGTCTGCAAATTAATTGGTCTCAGTCTTGGCGACACTAGATCCAGACTAGCAGCTCTGGTACAGATGAGGCAAAAGTGAGCAATCATACTTGCAGTAGATGAGGTTGGAGAAGGTGCAGGTGAACCTCTGCCTCAAACCAGGGCATCAGAGATCTCCTCATTCTTTAGGAGAGGCTCTCCCCAGGGTCTCCTCTATATCCCGCAGCTCTGCTCTCACTCGCCATCCCCCTACGCTTACCCCTGCAGTATGAACATTGACTTCTCCAAATTCAGGTAGTCTTTGCGTTCTCTATCCTTCTCCCCCCTCCCAGCTCTCCCATAGCCTACTGTCTCCGCCACTACCTTTCCTTCCCCCTCCCCCCCCCCCCCCCCCGGACATCTGACTGAAGAAGGGTCTCAACCAGAAACATCACCTATTCCTTCGCTACATAGATGCTGTCTCACCTGCTGAGTTTCTCCAGCTTTTTTGTCACCGTGCAGTCTTTGGTAATTTCAGCCTCCAGCTCAGTTCAACATGCTCTCTTTCCTTTAGTCACCCCACTTCTCCTAACTTTAAAAGAATGCTGACCCATATTGGTAACCACCTTCCTGGCGTTGCCATTTCAGGTGGCTTTGCAGGTCCCAAGTAATATACAGGACTGCTAGCAAACCACACTTGTTCTGCCACCTGAGACATGACCAAGACTCAAAACCTGCTTTGTCTCTGAATAGGTGGTTCTGGATAGATACCCTTTCCAGAGAATTAAGTACAAAAATCTCAGAGAGTTGGCTGGTTGGCACTGTGCTGTTGAAAATGCCTGCATTTGTTACCTCCCATCATATCGATCTAGTGAAGCAATTTATCCACTGATGTAATGCTGGTTAGATTTGTTGAATGATTGTAATTACCTTAATGGATAAGCTGCTTAGCAAAATATAGTGAGGAGGGTCCTTTGGATATCACATGCAACTAAGTAAAGTCCACTCAGTGTTACTATGAGAGACCACTCCGCATGTTTAGCTTGGAACCATGAACTTTCTGACCCAAAGACTTGAACCGTCAAAAGCTCATGAGCTGGTGAGAACATTGAAGTTTCTAGCAGTGTCAACCTGCATGCAAGAAAATGGGTTACTGGAAAATAAGTGGGGGAATGGAATGGTTCTGAGAGCTGACATTGACTTGTTTGGTTGACTGATCTTTTTCTATGCTGTGGTGTATAACGAAGTTCAGATCCAGATTGATATCAAACTACACACAAGAATTGTGTGCTTAACACAGATCTGTCATCATAGATAGGATACCTTCTCTGAATGCAAATATTTTATTCTATAATGATGGAGAACACTACTGGTGAAGACAAGTTTGTGACTGTTTAGTATGATCTGCCAGTATCCAATCACAAAACCTGTCAAGCTATCAATCCCATGTTCACTGACGTTTGTTGGCTCCTCGTTCAATTTCTCAGACTCCTCTTTCTTTCTTCAATCTCTTCCAGGCTCCATAACTTGTTTTGCTCTACTGTCTGTGCTTCTTCAATTTAAGTTAATCTTGAAGACAACACCTTCAGCTGATATTAGTCTATCACGAGGACTTGGCTTCCTAACCCTTAGGATGTTATTTCACAATCTATCTATGCATAACTAAAACTCTGATCTTGTTATCTTCCGGTTTGTGCGATCTTTCTATTTGTGCAAAAACGGTTTGCAATAGCGCTATGATTTCGATAGCGATAGCGCTACTTATCAGTTCACCGTTCTCCTGTGCTGCGATTGCACCAAGTTTCGTTCCGATAGGTTGAATGGCGTAAAAGTTAGCGAGGTTTAAAAAAACTTTAAAAGCGTGCATGCGCAGAACGATCTCTTCTGCCGTTCAGCGTCGTGCGGATTAGTCTCTTCCCCTGTCACTCACCGGGACAGTCCGCCCCTTCATGTGTCTTTAATGGAGCTGACGATAGAAACATAGAAACATAGAAAATAGGTGCAGGAGTAGGCCATTCGGCCCTTCGAGCCTGCTCCGCCATTCAATATGATCATGGCTGATCATCCAACTCAGTATCCTGTACCTGCCTTCTCTCCATACCCCCTGATACCTTTAGCCACAAGGGCCACATCTAACTCCCTCTTAAATATAGCCAATGAACTGGCCTCAACTACCTTCTGTGGCAGAGAATTCCAGTGATTCGCCACTCTCTGTGTGAAAAATGTTTTTCTCATCTCGGTCCTAAAGGATTTCCCCCTTATCCTTAAACTGTGACCCCTTGTTCTGGACTTCCCCAACATCGGGAACAATCTTCCTGCATCTAGCCTGTCCAAACCCTTAAGAATTTTGTAAGTTTCTATAAGATCACCGCTCAATCTTCTAAATTCTAGCGAGTACAAGCCGAGTCTATCCAGTCTTTCTTCATATGAAAGTCCTGACATCCCAGGAATCAGTCTGGTGAACCTTCTCTGTACTCCCTCTATGGCAAGAATGTCCTTCCTCAGATTAGGAGACCAAAACTGTATGCAATACTCCAGGTGTGGTCTCACCAAGCCCTTGTACAACTGCAGTAGAACCTAGGGTACACAAAAATGCTGGAGAAACTCAGCGGGTGCAGCAGCATCTATGGAGCGAAGGAAATAGGCGACGTTTCGGGCCGAAACCCTTCTTCAGAACCTCCCTGCTCCTATACTCAAATCCTTTTGCTATGAATGCTAACATACTTCCAGCTGGCGGATGGCCGGCGGAGGTTTCCAACCGGACACAATTGTTGGAGGGACCCGATGCAGCCCAGCCCCAAACAGCCCAGCGTCGGAGACCTGACCCAGCCCAGCATCAGAGATCCTGCTCAGCCCAGAGTCAGAGACTCAGCCCAGCCTGGAGTCAGATATGTCGCCGATGTCGCCAAACGGAATGCAGAGACTCTGATCCCGGCGGATGAGAATGACCAGTGACCAGCGCCCGCTGTGAGCCCCCATCGCACCGCAAATTCCAGCCACTACACCACTGGTCCCCCTCGCCGGCTCCTTCGCCCCTCCCCCGTGATAGCCCCGTCTGCCACATGGCTCATCCCTCACTGCCCCCTGCCCACACACCCCTCTCCCCCCACAACTCCCCCTGGCAACAACCCCCCTCCCCCCACAACAACCCCCCACAACTCCCCCTGACAACACCCCCCCTCCCCCCACAACAACCCCCCACAACTCCCCCTGGCAACACCTCCCCCTCCCCCCACAACTCCCCCTGCCCACACACCCCTCTCCCCCCACAACTCCCCTGCCAACCCCCCCCCTCCCCCCACAACACCCCCCCACAACTCCCCCTGCCAACACCCCCCCTCCCCCCACAACTCCCCCTGCCCACACACCCCTCTCCCCCCACAACTCCCCCTGCCAACACCCCCCCTCCCCCCACAACAACCCCCCACAACTCCCTCGCCCACAACCCCCACATCCCCTCCGCCCGGACAACCCACTCCCGCTCCCACACTCCCCTCCCACCCCTACAAACTCCCCGTGCCCACATACCCCTACCCCCCACAATCCCCCGGCTCACACACCCCTCCCACACACACACCTTCCCCTTCCACATCCCTCCTCCCCACATCCCTCCTTCCCTACCCACAACCATCCTCCCCCCCCTCCCTCACCCCTCGAATCCTGATACACACCTCCCCGCCACACACCCCCCCCACACACCACACTCTCCCCCCCTCTACACCTCCCTGTCCACACACACCCCTCCTCCTCTCCCACCCCACAGCCCCCCGCCACACACCCGATTCCCTCCCACCACCGCTCCTCCCCTCCCACACATAAAGAGAAAGGGGAGGGAGTGCTCGGGGATGAGGGGAAATGAGCCGTGCCTGCGCAGTTAGGGGCTATGAGTGAATGGTGGAATATTGCGTTGGGGGAATGGTTTGCGTTTGGGGAACAGGTGAGTGGTGGAATATTGTGTTGGGAATGGTTTGCGTTGGGGGACCAGGACTCTCATGTGACTGGGACCCAACGGGTCCCACTTAGTCTAGTCCTCCATAAAATCTATTTCTTGGATAAGCGTTTTGGTCATGTTTCACTTTCTCTTTCACCTTACATGGCTCTGTTACAGATTTTGACTTTCCATAGTCCAATGCGGCATCTTATATTATATCACCATGTTAAAGATGTTATATTATTACATTGTTGTTGCATCATGCCATCAATTGTTAATTGTCATTTAGCTCTCATGTCATTTATTTAAATCTAGCAATCTGATGGAGTTGAGGAAAGGGTTAACTCACTAACTACATTAAGATCAAATCGAAATTTGAAATTCCATTTGGGAACATCAATCCAACGTAAAGGTCGTAAATATGAATAATCATTTCCTGTTCAAATTTGAAAATCGCATTTGCATACATAAACAAAGTGCTTATAAATACATATTGTTGTTTCAGCAAATTAAATTTCACATTTCAGCTCTGCAAAATTTAAGACAACTGAATGAATATTTGTCTTGTTAAGTCTCAATTCTGATGAATGATCAGTCAAAAACATGATGGAGATTATAAATGCAGAACAGTTAATCTAATGTTGGTAGAAATTGTTTTAATCTGATAGTATCTGGAAGGAATGTGTGATCATTAAAAAAAATATATCTACATTTGTCCTTGGAATTAGCTGCACATTTTCTCATAAATGATCATTGTTTTACAATTGTCAAATGACCCACATGAAATAGGTGTTAAAATCCTTTTTAGTTAATATTTTACTACTTTTCTTGGGATGACAATCATGAAAAATGACTTCCTTAAAACCAGAAAATTCTGGAGGCACATGGGCATATGGACATGGAGGCACATGGACATATGAACATGGAAGCACATGGGCATATAGACTTGAAGGCACATAGCACCCATGGAAAGAGAAACACTTAACGGCCTGTCCCACTTAGGCGATTTTTTCGGTGATTGCCATAGTTGTTGCAGGTCGCCGAAAAACTGGCGACAATGTCTACGACAAGCTACAACAACCTACCACCTCAAGCTATGGCAAGCAACCGACAACCGGCGACCTATTAGGACGTCCACCTACGACCACACCTACGACCCATTAGGACGTCCACCTATGACAACCGAAGTCAACCTACATCTACCCGGGACAAGCTACGACAAGCTACAACCCTGTCGGCGACAACTGAAGACAATTCAGTCGCCGGTACCTGTCGCCGGTTGACGTAGGTTGATGGTGGTAGTCGCCGATGGAATTCACCAAAGCCAGCACCGGCGACAACCTACATCACCCGGCGACAACCTACGACAGCTCCTACCTCAGGAGATGTCAAGGTACGCTCAATGGCGTCAACCCACTGTCGCTGACTGTCAGAAAAAATATTTGAACATTTGAAAATCCAGCGGCGACCAGAAAGACGCTACGACTCTTTGGGCGACTGAGGAGACGACTCACGACCATACAGGCGACACCCTGGCGACCATGTGGCGACAGCCTAGTCGCCTGTAATCGCCTAAAAAATAGCCTAAGTGGGACAGGCCCTTAAATGTTTTAGGTCTACAGTTTTTTGATTGTCGTGAAATGACTCTTGCTGATGTACCTTAATTTTCCACTTAAACAAGAGTGGAGTTTGCATTGTTTGCATTGTGAAACAAAATTGGATGGAAGAGAATTTGAATTGCACATATAACTATTTATATATTTGTATTTTCGGGAAAGGCTGTTAAATTAACATTGGTTATGTGAAACAATAGTACAGTTTGTCATACTGATTCATTTGAATTGATATATTTATTTTCACTGAAATAAAATTGTTCAACTAAGTTTGAATTGGTAGTTGGCTGATGTTTGCATGTCTTCCCAGAAAGATTAGTCATCGAGTCATAGAGTCATACAGTGTGGAACGATCCAGACTGAGAACGATCCAACCTAAAAGACCTCAACGGCGGACCAGGCGGAAGAAGATATCTTGAACTCAACGGCTGTGAAGGCGGATGAAGGCTGCAACAGATCTATCAGCTCCACTGTCTTGGTTCCCTTGCCATTGGAATTAGTTGATTGATTTGTGAAGGACCGTGTGCAACATCAAGTACATGTTAAACAAACACACGCACAGGCGTCTTCATTCTGTGAGCTGCAAAGCCAGGATTGGACTCATAAGCCACCTGAGAGTCTGTAAAAACAACAGAACGTAGACCATCATCCTCGACCTTCAGGGATGGCCACAACGATAGTGTGAAAAACAGGCCCTTCGGCCCAACTTGCCCACACTGGCCAACAATGCCCTGCTACACTCGTCCCATTTGCCTGCGCTTGGTCCATATCCCACCAAACATATCCTATCCATGTACCTATCTAACTGTTTCCTAAACGATGGGATAGACCCAGCCTCAACTAACTCCTCTGGCAGCTTGTTCCATACACCCACCACCATTTGTGTGAAAAAGATACCCCTCTGATTCCTATTAAATGCTTTCCTCCTCACCTTGAACATATGTCCTCTGGTCCTCGATTCTGCTACTCTGGGCAAGAGACTCCATGCATCTACCTGATCTATTCCTCTCATAATTTTGAACACCTCGATAAGATCACCCCTCATACTCCTTCGCTCCATGCAATAGAGATCCAGCCTACTCAACCTCTCCCTATAGCTCACACCCTTTAGTCCTGGCAACATCCTTGAAATCATTTCTGAACCCTTTCAAGCTTGACAATATCTTTCCGATAACTTGGTGACCAGAACTGAAAACAATATTCGAGATGCATTCTCACCAATGTCTTATACAACTGCAACTGACCTCTCAACTTCTATATTCAATACTCTGACTGATGAAGGCTAAAGTGCTAAAAGCCTTTATGACCACCTTATCTACCTGTGACTCGACCTTCAAGGAACCATGCACCTGTACTCCTAGAACCCTCTGCTCTACAATACTACCCAGTGGTCTACCATTTACTGTGTAGGTCGCGCCCTTGTTCGACATCCGAAAATGCAACACCTCACACTTCTCTGTATTAAATTCCATCAACCATTTCACCGCCCACCTGGCCAATCGATCCAGATCCTCCTGCAATCTATCACAACCATCTTCACTATCTGTAAAACTACTAACTTTTGTATCATCAGCAAACTTGATAATCTTGCCCTGTATGTTTTCATCCAAATCATTGATATTTATGACAAACAGTAACGGGCCCAGCACCAAACCCTGAGGCACACCACTAGTCACAGGTCTCCAGTCCAAGAAGTAACCTCCCAACATCACCCTCTGCTTCCTTCCATGGAGCCAATTTGCCATCCATTCAGCTATCTCTCCTTGGATCCCATGCGATCTAACCTTCCAGAGCAGCCTACCATGCGGAAAATTGTCGAACACTTTACTGAGATTCATGTACACAACATCTACAGCTCTGCACTCATCGATATTTTTGGTCACGTCTTCAAAAAAATCAATCAGATTCATGAGGATTAACCCACATACAAAACCATGCTGACTATCCCTAATCAGTCCTTGCCCATCCAAATGCCTGTATAACGCATCCCTCAGAATACTCTCTAGTAACTTTCCTACTACAAATGTTAAACTCAACGGCCTATAGTTCCCAGCATTTCCCCTGCAGCCCTTCTTGAAAAGATGCACAATATTTTCCACCATAGTCTTCAGTTCTTCGTAAAGAGATTCAAGTTTTTTTCACCTTCCATCACAATGAAGAATGAGGAGGAGGCACTATGGTGGATGTTTATGTTAAAATGTGTGTCTTATTGCTTTTTATTAGTATGACTGTATGACAAATCAAATTACTCGTATGTTGCAAAACATAATTGACTAATAAAATATGATTATGATTATGAAATTTCAACCAGGGCTCCCACAATTTCCTCTCTAGTTTACCGCAATGTCCTTGGATATATTTGATCAGGCCCTGGTGATTTGCCTACCTTCATACACGACAATACCTTGAGTACTTCTTTGATGGTAAAACTGACTGCTCTCAAGACACTTCAATTGACTGCCCCAAGTTCCTCCATCCTACTGTCTTTCTCCTCGGTAAATACAGAGGAGAAATACTCATTGAGGACCTTGCCCATCTCCTGTTGCTCCACACAGAGGTGACAAGCATTTGATAAGGTCCCACATAGGAGATTAGTGGGCAAAATTAGGGCACATGGTATTGGGGTAAGGGTGCTGACATGGATAGAGAAGTGGTTGGCAGACAGGAAACAAAGAGTAGGGATTAACGGGTCCCTTTCAGAATGGCAGACAGTGACCAGTGGGGTACCGCAAGGCTCTGTGCTGGGACCGCAGCTATTTACAATATCCATCAATGATTTGGATGAAGGGATTCAAAGTAACATTAGCAAATTTTCAAATGACACAAAGCTGGGTGGCAGTGTGAACTGTGAGGAGGATGCTATGAGAATGCAGGGTGTCTTGGACAGGTTGGGGGTGTGGGCAGATACATGGAAGATGAAGTTTACTGTGGATAAATGTGAGGTTATCCACTTTGGTATCAAAAACAGGAAGGCAGATTACTATCTAAATGGCGTCAAGTTAGGAAAAGGGGAAGTACAACGGGATCTGGGGATCCTTGTTCATCAGTCTATGAAAGTAAGCATGCAGGTGCAGCAGGCAGTGAAGAAAGCGAATGGCATGTTGGCCTTTATAACAAGAGGAGTCGAGTATAGGAGCAAAGAGGTCCTTCTGCAGTTGTACAGGGCCCTAGTGAGATCACACCTGGAGTATTGTGTGCAGTTTTGGTCTCCTAATTTGAGGAAGGACGTTCTTGCTATTGAGGGAGTGCAGCGTAGGTTTACAAGGTTAATTCCCAGGATGGCGGGACTGTCGTATGCTGAGAGAATAGAAACATAGAAACATAGAAACATAGAATGGAGCGGCTGGGCGCATACACTCTGGAGTTTAGAAGGATGAGAGTGGATCTTATTGAAACATATAAGATTGTTATGGGTTGGGACACGCTAGAGGTAGGAAACATGTTCCCGATGTTGGGGGAGTCCAGAACCAGGGGCCACAGTTTAAGAATAAGGGGTAATCCATTTAGAACGGAGATGAGGAAACACTTTTTCTCACAGAGAGTTGTGAGTCTGTGGAATTCTCTGCTTCAGAGGGCGGTGGAGGCAGGTTCTCTGGATACTTTCCAGAGAGAGCTAGATACGGGTCTTGAAGATAGCGGAGTCAGGGGATATGGGGAGAAGGCAGGAACGAGGTACTGATTGGGGATTATCAGCCATGATCACGTTGAATGGCGGTGTTGGCTCAAAGGGCCGAGTGGCCCACTCCTGCACCTATTGTCTGTTGCCTATTGACAGATTTGATTCCTGAGAGGTTCCACTCTCTCTCTAGTTACCCTTTTCCCCCTTATGTATTTATAAAATCTTTTGGGATTGTCCTTAATGCTACCTGCCAGAGCTATCTCCTGGCCCCGTTTTGCCCTCAGATCTCCTTGTTCAGTTTATTCCTTAGTTCCGGAAACTCCTTCAGGGATGCACTTGATCCCAGCTGCGTATACTTGTCCCATGCATCCTCCTTCTTTTTGGCCAACGCCTCAATTTCCCTCATCAGGCAAGCTTGCTTACGTTTGCCTGCTTTGCCCTTCATTTCAAAGGGGATGTACATATCCTGAGTTTTCATCAGCACACTTTTAAAAACATCCCACTTGGCCGATGTTCCTTTCCCCTCTAATAACCTGCTCCAGCCAACTTGAGCGAGTCCTTCACTCATACCCTCAAAGTTGGCCTTACCCCAGTTGAGCATTTTAACATTTGGACCCTCTCCGTCCCACCTATAACTATCTTAAACCTGATCGAACTGGTCCCAAAAGAACCCACCACAAACACTTCATTAACTTGCCCTTCCCAATTTCCCAAAACTAAATCCAGCGTTGCCCTCTAACATGTGGAGGCCTCCAGACGATAGACAATAGACAATAGTTGCAGGAGGAGGCCATTTTGCCCTTCGAGCCTGCACTGCCATTCAATGTGATCATGGCTGATCATCCACAATCAGTACCCCGTTCCTGTCTTCTCCCCATATCCCTTGACTCTGCTATCTAAGAGCTCTATCTAACTCTCTCTTGAAAGTATCCAGAGAACCGGCCTCCACCGGTTCTGAGGCAGAGAATTCCACAGACTCACAACTCACTGTGTGAAAATATATTTCCTCATCTACGTTCTAAATGGATTACCCCTTATTCTTAAACTGTGGCCACTGGTTCTGGACTCAGGAACATGTGTTCCAACATGTTTCTTGCCTCTCGCTTGTCCAAACCCTTAATAATCTTACATGTTTCAATAAGATCCCCTCTCATCTTTCTAAATTCCAGAGTATACAAGCCCAGCCACTCCATTCTCTCAGCATATGACAGTCCCGCCATCCTGGGAATTAACCTTGCGAACCTACGATGTACTCCCTCAATAGGAAGAAGGTCCTTCCTCAAATTTGGAGACCAAAACTGTACACAATACTCCAGGTGTGGTCTCACTAGGGCTCTGTACAACTGCAGAATTACCTCTTTGCTCCTATACTCAACTCCTCTTGATTTGAAGGCCAACATGCCATTCACTTTCTTCACTGCCTGCTGTACCTGCATGGTTACTTTCATAGACAGATGAACAAGGACCCCCCAGATCCCATTGTACTACCCTTTTCCCAACTTGATACCATTTAGATAATAATCTGCCTTCCTGTTTTTGCCACCAAAGTGGATAACCTCACATTTATCCACATTAAACAGCATCTGCCATGCATCTGCCCACTCACACAATCTGTCCAAGTCACCCTGCATCCTCATAGCTTCCTCCTCACTGTTCACACTACCACCCAGCTTTGTGCCATCTGAAAATTAGCTAATGTTACTTTTAATCCATTCATCTAAATCATTAATATATTGTAAATAGCTGTGGTCCCAGCACCGAGCCTTGCGGTACCCCACTAATCACTGCCTGCCATTCTGAAAGGGACCCGTTAATCCCTACTCTTTGTTTCCCGTCTGCCAACCAATTTTCTATCCATGTCAGCACCCTTACCCCAATACCATGTGCTCTAATTTTGCCCACTAATTGCCTATGTGGGGCCTTATCAAATGCTTTCTGAAGGTCTAGGTACAGTACATCCACTGGCTCCCTCTCGTCCATTGTGGATCTACATTCTGCTTAAATAAACTCTCCTGAACACTTTTGAGGAATTGCCCGCATGTGCTCCCTGGAACAGTGACCCAGCCTACTCAACCTCCACTATAGCTCACACCCTCTAGTCCTGGCAATATCCTGGTATATCTTTTCTGAACCCTTTCAAGCTTGACAATATTTTTCCTATAACATGATGCCCAGAACTGAACACAATATTCTAGATGCGGTCTCACCAACGTCTTATTCAACTGCAACAAGTTTTCCCAACTTCTATACAAAATACTCTGACTGATGAAGGCCAAAGTCCCAAAAGCCTTTTTGACCACCTTATCAACCTGTGACTCGACCTTCGAGTCGTGAAGGTGAAGATATGTAAGGATGCATAGACTGTTCCACAACATAAGCAGTCATTCAACAAATGTAACCACCATTAATAACATTAGTGCATATGCTGCTTAGTTAGACCCAGTAGGGAGAGTTATTTGCATTTCATGCCCATATGATGCCCATAGATTGGGTGAATTCATTACCCTACTCCCCAGGGTTATGGAATCAAAAACAAGGGGGCACAGGTTCAAGAAAAGAGGGGCAAAAATTTAATGGGAACCTGAAGGGCAACTTTTTCACATGGATTGAAATGAGCTGCCAGAGGAAGTGGTAGTGGCTGGTACTATAACAATATTTAAAAGTCATTTAGTCACCGACGTTAATAGGAAAAGTTCAGGTTATGTGTCAAATACAGGCAAATTATATAAAATTATAAAAGGACTGGACAAGCTAGATGCAGGAAAAATGTTCCCAATGTTGGGCAGTCCAGAACCAGGGGCCACAGTCTTAGAATAAAGAGGAGGTCATTTAAGACTGAGGTGAGAAAACACTTTTTCACCCAGAGAGTTGTGAATTTATGGAATTCCCTGCCACAGAGGGCAGTGGATGCCAAGTCACTGGATGGATTTAAGAGAGAGTTAGATAGAGCTCTAGGGGCTAGTGGAGTCAAGGGATATGGGGAGAAGGCAGGCACGGGTTATTGATACGGGACGATCAGCCATGATCACAATGAATGGCGGTGCTGGTTCGAAGGGCCGAATGGCCTCCTCCTGCACCTTTCTATGTTTCTATGTTTCTATGTAGACTGGTTTAGATGTAGCATCTTGGTCAGTATGGATGAGTTGGGCCAAGAGTCCAAGCTAGAAATAGAATGATGTATCCCATTCAATCCTTCCAAAGTTTCATTAACATCTTCCTGCTTCCCATCTCCATGTAACTTTTTTTACCACCACATCCTTTCTGTCTTTTCATTTTATCTTTGGCCCCTCTATTATTGGTGATTGTTCTTTTCAGTTTGCCTTTACTTTCTAAGGTTAATGGCAGATGGTGGATTTCTATCATAGTTACTGTTGCAGCCACATATTGTTACACCTACAACGATGCCTGCCACTTGATTCAGGGTCAAGTGATTCATTCAAAACAAGTTTTAACATCTATTGATTCAACCGTGCCACAATTCAATTCTCTTCAGATTACATTAAATGGCAAGCAAGTAATAAAAGTTGGTTTCTAGACCCAGAGTGATGAGTTCCAGCTCTCCAGGCTGTTCACGAGGCTGTGAATTCTGACCCTCATGAGATTTTTCTTTCTCTCTTTATATAACGTTCAGCTACCTTGGACTCCATCTTGTCAAAGGAATGGGCTGTCTTTTTATCTGCTTCTCGTGAATTTGTGTGTTGGCTGCCTTAGTTGTCCTTCGGTGTTCCTGTCTTAACATCTTAACAAGCACATCACTTATTTAGAAGCTTGCTTCTTTTGAAACGGCTGTTACCATAGTTCTGAATCTGCACCATTCTCCTGGCTGATGAAGGCCAATATGCTGAAAGCCTTCTTGACCTGTGACACCATATTCAAAGAACATTGTACCTGTACTCCTAGATCCCTCTGCACTACAGCACTTGCTAGAGCTCTACCCATTCACTGTGTCGGTCCTGTCCTGGTTTGACTAGTAGTAGGCTGTACTTTGGGCCATTTGGCCTGTTTTGCATGCCACTGATGATGGCATGTGCCTTTAGCACCCATTTGCTGAGATGAAGTTTTACCCAACATATTTAGTTTCTTTAGGTTATCAAGGCTAATTCTGCAGCAAGAAAGATAATAAAAAAATGTATTATGTGCAGGCGACAGCATGAGAAACGTGGTACCCAGAAAATGGCAGACTTGCCTTTGGAGAGAATCACTCCAGATAAACCTCCATTCACAGATGCGGGGGTGGATTATTTTGGTCCTATGGAGGTTAAGAGAGGACGAAGCTTTGTGAAAAGGTATGGTGTGATCTTCACCTGTATGACAAGCAGGGCAGTGCATCTTGAAGTTACATCTACGCTTGACACAGACTCCTGTATTCATGCATTAAGGAGATTTATCTGTCGACGAGGTCAAGTTTTTTCGTTAAGATCGGATAAAGGTTCAATTTGCGTTGCAGCGGAAAGGGAACTAAAAGAGGCTTAAATCAGGATAAGATCCAAAATACTATGCTTGAACAAGGCATAAAATGGAGCTTTAATACTCCGATGGGTTCTCATCATGGCGGTATGTGGGAACGATAAATTTTCATGGTACGAAATGTGCTGCGCTATGTTCTTAGACAACAAATTTTGGATGATGGAGGGTTACAAATGCTGTTCTTTGAAATTGAGGTGATTTAAATGATCGACCCATTACTAAGAGTTCTGATGACCCAAATGACCTGGAAGTACTTACACCAAATCATATACTTCTGCTGAAAACCAATCCAACACTACCACCTGGGCCTTTTGTAAAAGAGGATTTGTATATGAGACGTAGATGGAAATAAGTACAATATATGGTAAATCTTTTTTGGAGGAGATGGATGCAAGAGTATTTGCCTTTGATCCAAGAACGACAACGATGGCTAAGGATTAAAAGGAATTTTGTTCCAGATGACATTGTGTTGGTGGCTGACTCCACAGCATCATGAGGTTCTTGGTTGATGGGAAGAATACTAGAAATCATGCCTGACGTTTATGGTTTGGTGCGTATGGTACGACTTAAAACAAAAAACAATGTTTTAATAAGACCAATAACCAAGTTGTGCTTGTTTCTAGAAGGCGAAGGTGAAGATGGAAGAGTCGATGAAGAGCCATGATTGCGAATATATAGTGCATGTTATTTTTTCCTCAGTAGTATAGTGGTTAGTATCCCCGCCTGTCACGCGGTAGACCGGGGTTTAATTCCCTGACCTTTTACTTTTGATATATGTTTAGCCTATATGGCCACTTTTTTAATGTTTATTAGTAATTGCCTCGTTAAATACTCGGAACAATTAGGGGCCGGTATGGAGTGGCCATTTGGCCTGTTTTGCATGTCATTGATGATGGCATGTGCCTTTAAATTTTAGACTGCCCGTTATATTGTGGGTGGGATTTATGACGTGTTTTGGGGCGTGTTTGGAGCTTAGATGCTTGCGCAGAAGTTTAGTTTTTAGATTAGTTTGGAGAGACAATGAAGAAGGTCAACCCTTCGACCATGCTAATGTTACGGAGACACGAGGAGTTCTGTCATGTTTAAAGTAGCAAGTTGGAATTCAAGGAAAATTGCAGTAATGAGTCGGAAGAAACTTGGAATTATCTTGCTGTTTACCATCAACAATAAAGCATTTATTCAACGAAAGACTGTGTGTTGAAGCTTTATGACTGAAGAAGCTCTGAAGGTCTCTGAGGAAACTTGCATGCGTATCGAAGATATTCCCCCATATCCATTGTCATCCAAACAGCGGCTAGAGAATTAGTTTCTCGAAAGATAAGAAAGATCTGCCGCTACAGTAGGCCCCTCTCGGTCATGACTGACCATGGGTGATGCATCCTGATTGGATGCAAACCTGGGCGATGTCATATGGAGGACAGGCTGTTACCCATGCAGCACGTCCCCCCTCTCCATGTCACTGATTGATCCAAAGGAACAGCAGGGCCGTTACAGTTTGGCACCAGCACCATCGCAGGAGCTGCCAGAGCGAGGTTGTGGACAACGACGAACCGCCTTAGGGGCTCCCAGTCCAGATTTTCTTGAGGTTTACTCCAGGAGCCTTTTCCATGACTGGATATGGCCAAAATGCAGTGGAGGTTTTAAATCAGAGTTTTCCCTCTCCTGGATGGACTGCCTTCCCAGGCTGATGAGCCCCATCTGCCCGAGTCAATACTAAACCTCACACTTACCTCCATTATACCCATTAACCATTCCTCAGCCCACTTGCCCAACCGATCAAGATCCTGCTGTAATCTTTGATAGCCATCTTTGCTATTTACAATACCACCACTTTAGTGTCATCTGCAAACTTACTAATCATGCCTTGTACATTCTTATCCAAATTGTTGCTATAAACCACCAACAGCAATGAGCACAGCACCGAGCCCCAAGGCTCATCATTATTCACAGGCCTCCAGTCCAAAAAATAACATTCCACCCACTTCTTCCTTCCGTGAAGCCAATTTTCTATCCAGTCGGCTAGCTCGCCCTAGCTCCATATTTGGTCAAATATGCAAAATTAATGGGAATGTGGGGAGATTAAAAATGGGAATAATGCAGAATGTAAATGGGGGTCTGACAGGCAGCATAGATTCGATGAGGCAAAGCACCTGGTCCTGTGTTTTATGATTGTATTACTCTCAATCATAAAAATAAAACATTACTGAAGTATAATGCTTATACTTGAAATTCCCATTATTGTCCTCAACAAGGGATAACTGTGCAGTTCATCTTTTCTCCCTGATGGCATTATAAGTTACTGAAAAATATATCCTCACTCAATTCTGAAAATATAAGAAACACTACTTTGAATTCTTGCACAGAATCTAAGCTTATCTAAGCTTATAAGTAATCATAATTTGACCACCAAGTGTATATCAGAGGAAATCGCAAACTCAAAGAAACTTGACAGGAGAATTGTTTTTCTCTCCTTTCTCTTCATGCAGTGAGAGTCGAGTCAGGAGCGTCTTATTGTCATATGTCACAAAACTGATCAATTAACTTCTTACTTGCAGCAGCACAACAGATATGTAAAATGTACTCTTTAAAATCCATAATTAACACCAAAGTAAGGAGTTTAAGTATCTTTTCTGAGTGGCATGCAGCATCACTTTGATTAGGGCATTTGGGGAAATTGTAATTGTTTTCTACTGTTAATTATTCCCAGGTTAGAAATACATAAAAACGCCCTGGTAGGTTAAAGTGAATGAGGGAATCAACAGATTGTAAATCAAATGCCGAAATATCGGGATTTCCAAACAGTTGGATAGTGGATTATGTGAAGTTTACTGTAAATATATGGATGATCTCATGGTTGAACCCTTGGATGTAAATGCAAGCTCAAACCAGACTCAGTCTCCAGCTCAATAAGAATATCTGGTTTTTACTGGGTTTGATGAATTTCATCCCAGAATGCTGAAGGAAGTGTCAAGTTGTGTATCAGTTCTGAGACTCCAAATAAGTGGAGGGAAAGTTACATTGCTTCAATATTTAAAACATCACTTAGCAATATTAGCTGTAAGATAGACGTGAGAAGGTAAGAAACATGTTGGTTTTGTAGATCAATTGGCTACTGGGCGGCGCGCCCTACGCGGGCGGCGCTGATGGACAGCGCGGAGTCCTGCGACTCCGCCCGGCTCGGCCTGCGGACTCGGGAGCTGCGGACTCGGGAGCTGCGGACTCGGGAGCTGCGGACTCGGGAGCTGCGGACTCGGGAGCTGCGGACTCGGGAGCTGCGGACTCGGGAGCTGCGGACTCGGGAGCTGCGGACTCGGGAGCTGCGGACTCGGGAGCTGCGGACTCGGGAGCTGCGGACTCGGCAGCTGCGGACTCGGCAGCTGCGGACTCGGGAGCTGCGGACTCGGGAGCTGCGGACTCGGGAGCTGCGGACTCGGGAGCTGCGGACTCGGGAGCTGCGGACTCGGGAGCTGCGGACTCGGGAGCTGCGGACTCGGGAGCTGCGGACTCGGGAGCTGCGCACTCGGGAGCTGCGCACTCGGGAGCTGCGGACTCGGGAGCTGCGGACTCGGGAGCTGCGGACTCGGGAGCTGCGGACTCGGGAGCTACGGACTCGGGAGCTGCGGACTCGGGAGCTGCGGACTCGGGAGCTGCGGACTCGGGAGCTGCGGACTCGGGAGCTGCGGACTCCGGCTGTGGGAGGCGGCTGATCAGGAGGTCCGGGCCGCTGAGGAGGATGTTCACCGTCGGGGATCGGCGTCGGCGTTCCACCAGTCCGGCGTGAGGGCCTGAACATCGGGCCACCCGGGGCGGCGATTGCGGGTGCTAGGAAGGCCTCGACCACGAGTGAACATCTGGGAAGAACGGAGGGGAGGCTGGCTGGACTATGGTGCCTTCCTCACCTTGGTGCCACTGTGTTATGTTGTGTCGTGGACTTTCAGTGTTTGTGCTTTTTTTTAAATTCTATTTTATTTTTAATATGTTTTATTATTTATTATTATTTATTTATTTTTATGATACTGCCTGTAAGGGAAATTCATTTTGTTGTCTCTAACTGAGACAATGACAATAAATTTGAATACAATACAATACAATACTGTTAATTGCCTCTATTGTGTGGGAACTTGGATAAGAAGCTGCAATGAGATAGAATTTGTGTGAACGGGAGATTGATGGTTGGCGTGGGCTCTGCGGGACGAAGGGCCTGTTTCCATGCTATATCTTTCAATGATTCAATGTCAAAGTCCTTGATGGCTGAATGCCTGTAATGATGCATGATCATGTGGAGAGAATGACAGTTATTAGATAGTCACAACGAATTCTAGAAAACAATCAACCTGTTAATCCTGGCCAAATTGGAGAGGCTAGGACTTTAAAATGGGGTAAAAGCTTCAGGGCTGTTGGGAGATTTGGTCTATTTGGAATTACTCTCTGCAGAGCTGGGACAAGCTGTGGAGTGGTGCCAGTGTGTCTAGAGCCTAGATACAAGTTGCAAGAAAAGAATAAGAACATCAGCAGACCCTGTCAATTAGATGCAAAATGCATAGAATGGATTGGATGGCTGCAAACTAGACATACACCTTGTAAATAATTGTAAATAATGTTGTAGAATTCTACTTTGTCGAGTGTTGATTGGATGAGGTATTGAGCCTTGTCTGGGATTCCTGCAGATCAGGGTAAATGTTTCTAAGTTGGCTTCCTTGAGAAGTCCGGTTTGAATACAATGTATTGAGCTGCTGCATTATTGGGTTAGGGAAATGTCTGTCATGTATGGGGTTAATCGATATCTGTAATTTGATTATTAAGAGACCACCCCCATGTGGTTCAGCCCCTTGAAGTCCCGGGACATATAAAAGTCCACTACCATGAGGTCCAGGGTCGATCTTCTGGGAGAGCGCTTGGGACTATGTGACCTGGAGTGTCTCTGTTTGAGTGAGGACTAGAGGGCTTGATCGGGCAGATACGAGGATCAAACCCGCAGTGGGATAGGTGCAGCAGTTGAACTGTAATTGAGCTTAGAACAAGCAATTTACAATTCTATTACACTAACCTGGCTGAAATCTTTGCAAAGTGGTGATATTGTGCACTTTGCATTCCAGTAAAAGTAAGGAATTAGCTCAGATCTTATTATGCAAATTTTACGTCATTTAAGCCACTTAGTAAATTGGCAGCATTATTATCTGTGCTGCAACCATTGATTTTTGAGGACTTCTTGCTGATTTGGTTGAACATATGAAAAAAAGCTTTGCAAGCTTTGCAATAAATACATGGAGGAGTTGGTAGTCTCAACTAAAGAAATAGGCACAGCTGACACAATTTTACAAGCAAACCCATGTTCTGAAGATTCTTAAGAATTAAGGAAAAATATTCTGTTTTCTGTAACTATGTTTATTGAGCAGGATGCATATAAGAGAACCACACATCATGCAGAATAACTTGGCATCAACACCAACATCTGTGATATGCTAGCAATTATCTGCTTTTACAGAATAGCAGCCTCACAAGCAGGCAGGAAATATTCTTTAGTATTCTGGAGAGAGGAATTGGTCAGGTTCCTGAATATGAAATATCTCTTGCATTATAGAAAGAAGATAAAAGATTACTGGAATTATTGATGAGTTGCTGAAAGCTCTTGGAGCATGTCTGATATCTGATGGGTCTTAGAGAGGAAATTCCAAAATACATTTTCCCAACTTGGGATTGCAGAATATTTTCTTTGACTCCCCCAGTAGGGTTCATGATGTGATAGGATGGATATGAGATTATTTTCTCATCTCTTTCTCAAACATCGTTATTAGCAGCAACAAAATGCAAAGGGTACATTTATTTTCTTCTATATCTTTCTGCAAAGATATACAAAAGCAAACTTTTATTTCACCAGGCTAAGGTCAATTTAATTTGTACGTTGTTCCTGTTGAAGGAGGTGCCATAGAAACATAGAAACATAGAAAATAGGTGCAGGAGGAGGCCATTCAGCCCTTCGAGCCAGCACCGCCATTCATTGTGATCATGGCTGATCGTCCCCTATCAATAACCTGTGCCTGCCTTCTCCCCATATCCCTTGACTCCACTAGCCCCTAGAGCTCTATCCAACTCTCTCTTAAATCCATCCAGTGACTTGGCCTCCACTGCCCTCTGTGGCAGGGAAATGACCTCCCCTTTATTCTAAGGCTGTGGCCCCTGGTTCTGGACTCGCCAACATTGGGAACATTTTTCCTGCATCTAGCTTGACAAGTCCTTTTATAATTTTATATGTTTCTATAAGATAACCCCTCATCCTTCTAAACTCCAATGAACACAAGCCTAGTCTTTTCAATCTTTCCTCATATGACAGTCCCGCCATCCCAGGGATCAATCTCGTGAACCTACTCTGCATTGCCTCAATCACAATGATGTCCTTCCTCAAATTAAGTGCCAGATTTACTGTTAATTTTAAAGGCATATTAAAGGAGGCCTTGAATTGTTCCTCTCTAAAAATCTTTATCTCTAAAAATGTTAATTTTATCTGTTCGTGAAATACAAATTATAGGCAACATCTAATGATATTGACAACAAATGTAAAACTATTGAATTTTGTCAAATGCGCATTCATATTAATGTTGCTTTTTCATCACATCTTTCATAGATTTGTAATCATACCTTCAAGCATAAATTTACAATGAAAGTCAACTTAAAACCATTAGCCAGTTCATGGTTTCAGCTAAATTGACGCTGGTTGCATTGAGCCATGGTGCGAGTCAAGAGCTCTTTTCTAGGATCTAGTTAATGTTATAATACAACTCAGGGGAAACTTCTTTATTGCTCTTGATATAATGAAATACAACACACTTTGTAAAACAGTCTGCTCAATCTAACCTAAATTTAACTGACTGAGACTTGGTCTGATGGAATGTTTATTTGGTTAAATGGTGAGAAAAATCACAAAGTACCACATCAAATGAAGGTACAGTTTAAGCGACTTTCTGTTTGATCCCAGGCAAAAGAATACATCAGACATTGAAGTCTTCTTTCTGAAGGTGTAAGAGAAACTGAATCCCAGACTAACTTCTAGCACAAAACATAAAAACATATCAGACCTTTTTAGAAACAGAAGAAACTTTTGCTTTTCTTGCCATTGTTAATAGTCTTCCATTCTGCATCCTTCAAAGTTGGTATTATGACCTTCTGTAAGTTACAACGTATAAAGATTGCCTGAAATACTCTGAAAATGTTAGAGCTGTTGCTATGTTGTTGACTTTCTCTCTCTCTGTGCCCATATCAACTACCAAGAAGATTTAGTCAGCTTTTAAAAATCGCACACTGATTTTGAAATACATTGTAGTTAGTTTTCAAGGCTTGAATAGATAGCAAGTTCTATTCTAAGAGCAACTAGAATGAACATGTTATTCAGTTCATCAATCTCCTTCCTTAAATCATGAACAATTTGTGCTCTCTTCACCTTCTCCATGTCCTGATGACAGGGAGGAATAATGGCCAAAAATCAATAGACGACAACATTCTAAAGTTTAATCTAACCTTAAAGCTACTCATACAAATTTCCAAAAATCATCAAAATGCTAGAAATGTTGAAGGGGATGCATTGTATGCAAAACCTATCCATAGACATATATCCATAGACAGGAAGCTTGTTCCCGATGTTGGGGAAGTCCAGAACAAGGGGTCACAGTTTAAGGATAAGGGGAAATCTTTTAGGACCGAGATGAGAAAAATTTTTTCACACAGAGAGTGGTGAATCTCTGGAATTCTCTGCCACAGAATGTAGTTGAGGCCAGTTCATTAGCTATATTTAAGAGGGAGTTAGATGTGGCCCTTGTGGCTAAAGGGATCAGGGGGTATGGAGAGAAGGCAGGTACAGGATACTGAGTTGGATGATCAGCCATGATCATATTGAATGGCGGTGCAGGCTCGAAAGGCTGAATGGCCTACTCCTGCACCTAATTTCTATGTTTCTATGTCTATAAGTCACACATAGTTATCCAGAATATCTATGTTCCCATTTCCAAAGGGAGATTTGTTGAGTTCTTTATATTGGAATAAAAAAGGCACACTGCATTAATTCACTTTTCCCAGAGGGAGGTTCCATATATCCATTAATTTCTGGAATTTGAATGTGAGTAGGCATTGCAAACTTGAGTGAAAGGTTTGCGTGAAAGCAACAAAGCGTTTGACTCTATTACCATCAAGCACTCACAAGCATTTTCCCTGAACTAACCAGAACCTGAGGGGCACAAAATACTGGAGTAACTAAGTAGATCAGGCAGCATCCCTGGGGAAAAGGAATAGGTGACGTTTCGTGTCGGAACACTTCTTCGGACTCCACAATATGAATTTGTTATAGACCAGGTAAAACTTCAATCAACCACTTTTACACCCCCAAACCTTTCCTGCAGTTGAACTTCACTCTTGCAGAAGTAATAAAATGGATGCATGTCTGGCGTGCAGTGATCAGGTGGGCAATGTTCATCCTTGCCCCAGGAACATTTTACATCACAATGCCATCAAAAACTTTTGAAATGTTTCTCAATGGCTCCAATAATTAGAAATATTTAAAAACTGTTTAAATAGATATAAATAAGTTTAGAAATTAAAAACTCTATTTAAGAACATAGAAACATAGAAACATAGAAAATAGGTGCAGGAGTAGGCCATTCGGTCCTTTGAGCTTGCACCGCCATTCAATATGCATGGCTGATCATCCAACTCAGTATCCAGTACCTGCCTTCACTCCATATTCACTCACTGATCCCTTTAGCCACAAGGGCCACATCTAACTCACTCTTAAATATAGCCAATGAACTGGCCTCAACTACCTTCTGTGGCAGAGAATTCCACAGATTCACCGCTCTCTGTGTGAAAAATGTTTTCCTCATCTCGGTCCTAAAATATTTCCCCCTTATCCTTAAGCTGTGACCCCTTGTTCTGGACTTCCCCAACATCGGGAACAATCTTCCTGCATCTAGCCTGTCCAACCCCTTATGAATTTTGTAAGTTTCTATAAGATCCCCCCTCAATCTTCTAAATTCTAGCGAGTACAAACCGAGTCTATCCAGTCTTTCTTCATATGAAAGTCCTGACATTCCAGGAATCAGTCTGGTGAATCTTCTCTGTACTCCTAATTTGAACATAATTGTTCAAAATTAATTACAAACAATTACAAACAAGTAAACAAACAACTTAGCCGCACTTGTTGAAGCAAACTGTTTCTCAGGGGAAGTGCTTGGAGCGGGTCTCAACCCGAAACGTCGCCCATTCCTTTTCAATCAATCAATCAATCAATCAATCAATCAACCTTTATTGTCATCTTGCAAAGCAACAATTGTACAGTGCAAAATGAGAAGACGTTTCCCAGGGAATACCGGAGCATCGCACATGAAACCTAAAACATTTCACACATAATAACAGTAAAAACAATCCAGTCGCTGATGAAACAGTATAAATAGTTAAAAGCAGGTAAAAACAGCAACATTAAAATACATTAAAAATAATCATTAAAATGCCCAGGGCAGCTGATTTAAGTCGCCAGAGCCAGAGTTATTAAAATTTTCTCCAAAGATGCTGCCTCACCCGTTGAGTTACTCCAGTATTTTGTATCTCCCTGAGATCTTTCCACATGTTCTTGGCTGCTGTTCTGCAAGGCACAGGTGTGGGAGTGGATAGCACTCTGCAGCTCTCCACAGAAACTCCAGCAACCGATGTGATGATCAGTCTAATTGGATTCAACGTCACCCTCTCAATCAGCTGGGATCTAAGCAGCTGCCCACAAAGTAGGTAATCCCACTAAAATACTGGAACAAAGTTTGATCTTACTGATGTTACCAGGTGCAATCCATTTTGATTTGGAGGGCAGGCTGCTCGAGAACAAAGATCTTATAGCGGAGTTCCGTTTGAAGATCTTTGCTCGAGACAAGGTACATTGTAAACCAGCACACTGCCTTACATTCTATGAAATATGTGCACAGTTAAATCAGTATATTGATCCTAGCTCATTATTTGATTCCATTACTGCAAAACACTCACATATACGTTCCCTAAACTAACCGGGACCTGAATTTGTGTTTGAGTACATTCATGCTCTCAGCTCACAGCTTCTGGATCATACTGAACACTGTAGCTCTCTGGTCAACCACTGTCGAGGCAGCACAGTGATGCAGCTGGTAGAGCTGCTGCCTCACAGCTCCAGAGACCCGAGTTTGATCTTGACCTCGGGCACTGCCTGTGTGGAGTTTGCATGTTCTGTCTGTGACCATGTGGGTTTCCTCCGGGTGCTCCAATTTCCTCCCACAGCCCAAAGACTTGCGGGTTAGTATGGTCTCTATAAAAAATGCCCCTTATGTGCAGGGAGTGGATGAGAATATGGGATAACGTGGAACTAATGTGAATAGGGGATCAATGGTCAGTGTGAACTTAGTGGGCCAAATAACCTGTTTCCATGCCATATCTCTAAAATTAAAACTATCAGTTGTTGCTTCCTTGGAGAAACAGCATGCAATAAAAGCTCCACAATTGACATTGTGGATTGGCTGGGCTTAGACAATAAACAAGTCTTCAATAAAAAAGCCATGCCCTGGATGTGGAAACTCATGGAAATAAAACATTATTTCAGTTAAGGCATCATAAAAGTTATCCTTGAATTTGATACAAATTGCTGTGAGATTTATGAAATTACTTGAATTCCAGTTGGTATTCTAAATAGCTCTAAATCTAAGTTGTAGATGCAGTATGGATACAGGCTCTTCGGCCGATTGAATTCACCCAAAACATCAACCACCAGGGCGGCACAGTTGTAGAGTTGCTGCCTAAAGGGCCTGTCCCACTTACGCAATTTTATCGGTGACTTGCTGGCTCCCATCATAGTTTCAGCAGGTTGCCGAAATTTTTCAACGTTGACATTTTTCAGCAATCTGCTGCAACTGTGACGGGTGCCGGCAAGTTGCCGAAAAAAATCATGTAAGTCGGACAGGCCATTTACAGCAGCAGACACCCAGGTTCGATCCAAAAGCTCCGTCCCACTTAGGCGATTTCTTTGTTGACTACCGGCAACGAGGCTGTCGCCACATGGTCGCGGGGTGATGCCTGTTTGGTCGTGAATAGTCTCCTCACCTAAAGAGTCGTAACGTTTTTCTGGTCGCCGCTGGATTTCGAAATGTTCAGAACTTTTTGGTGACTGGGCTTCATAGAATCATAGAATCATAGAAAGTAGGTGCGAGAGTAGACCACCAGGTCCGTCGAGCCCGCACCGCCATTCGCTCATGGCTGAACACTAAACAGACACCCTTACCCACAAACAGTAGACACAAGACACAAAACACAAGACACTACCCTCCCCTTTATACCTCTATCTCCCCTCTCCACCCCAAGAACCGCGTGATCTCCTGGGGGAGGCAAAAAACCGGATAAAAACCCAGGTCCAATTCGGGAAAAAAATCCGGGAAATTCCTCTCCGACCCCAATCCAGGCGATCGACACTTGTCCAGGAGATCACTCAGGTCTTACTATACTAACCATACCTAGGTCCATATCCCTGCCCTCTCCCCGTAGCCCCTTATCCCCTTGGCAGCTAAAAAACCATCTATTTTAGATTTAAATATATTTAATGTTTCTGCTTCCACTGCTCCCTGGGGCAGTGAATTCCATAAATTAACCACCCTCTGGGTGAAGAAGTTCTTCCTCATCTCAGTTTTAAAAGAGCCCCCCCTTATTCTGCAACTATGTCCCCTAGTTCTAGTTTCCCCGATCATTGGGAACATCCTCGGTGCATCCACCCGATCAAGGCCCCTCACGATCTTATACGTTTCAATGAGATCGCCTCTCATTCTTCTAAACTCCAAAGAGTAGAGTTCCAGCCTACTTAACCTTTCCTCATATGTCAATCCCCTCATTGCAGGAATTAATCTTGTAAACCTTCGCTGCACTGCCTCCAGGGCTAGTACATCCTTTCTTAAGTATGGACCCCAGAACTGTACACAGTATTCCAAATGTGGTCTCACTAATACTGTGTACAGCTGCAGCAAGACCTCCGTGTTTTTATACTCAATCCCCCTAGCAATAAAGGCCAAAACTCCATTGGCCTTCCTGATTGCTTGCTGCACCTGCGTACTAACTTTTAGTGATTCATGTACTACTACCCCTAGATCCCTTTGCGTTGCATTACAACGCAGCTCCTCCTCATTTAGAAAATAACTTGCCCTATCATTTTTTTTCCCAAAGTGAATGACTTCACATTTATTAGTATTAAATTTCATCTGCCAAGTTGTTGCCCACTCACCTAACTTATCTATATCCTTTTGCAGACTCTTCCTATCCTCCTCATCCCCTACTTTTCCTCCCATTTTTGTATCGTCCGCAAATTTTGATATATTACACTTGGTTCCCTCCTCCAAATCATTTATATAAATTGTGAACAACTGGGGTCCCAGCACCGACCCTTGCGGAACCCCGCTAGTTACCGGTTGCCATCCCGAGTATGAACCATTTATCCCCACTCTCTGCTTCCTATTTGTTAGCCAATCCTCTACCCATGCTAATATATTACCCCCAATCCCATAATTTTTATTTTTAGCAATAGTCTCTTATGTGGCACCTTGTCAAAAGCCTTTTGGAAGTCCAAGTATACCACATCCACCGGTTCCCCTTTATCCACCCGGGTTGTTACTTCCTCAAAGAATTCGAGCAGATTCGTTAAACAGGACTTCCCCTTCACAAAACCATGCTGGTTCTGTCCGATGAAGTCATGTTTATCCAAGTGCCCCGTTAGTGTTTCTTTAATAATTGTCTCTAACATTTTACCCACCACCGATGTTAGACTAACCGGTCTATAGTTACCCGCCTTCTGTTTACTTCCTTTTTTAAATATAGGTGTTACATTGGCCATTTTCCAATCCACTGGGACCGTTCCTGTCTCCAGGGAGTTTTGGAAAATTATCACCAATGCATCCACAATTCCCACCGCTATCTCCCTCAAGACCCTTGGATGTAATCCATCAGGGCCAGGGGATTTATCCTCCTTCAGTCTCATTAATTTCCCTAATACCACCTCCTTGGTGATCTTAATAGTATTTAGCTCCTCCATTCCTACCGCCCCCTGTTTATCCAGCGTTGGAATATTTTGTGTGTCTTCTATGGTGAAGACTGATACAAAATACTCATTTAATGCCTTTGCCATTTCCATGTTCCCCACCAACAACTCTCCAGTCTCACCCTCCAATGGACCAACGTTCACCTTAGCCACCCTTTTTCTTTTTATATAGCTATAAAAACTCTTACTATTAGTTTTTATGTTATTCGCTAAATTCCTTTCATAGTCTATTTTCCCCGTCTTAATTAATCTCTTAGTTATTTTTTGCTGACCTTTAAATGCTTCCCAATCCTCTACCCTCCCACTATCTCTGGCTACCTTATATGCCCTTGCCTTCAGCCGAATACTATCCTTTATAGTTTTACTGAGCCATGGCTGACTGTTCTTACCCTTACCCCTTTTTTTCTTCATAGGAATAAATTTTTCTTGAAGGTTATACAGTAGATCCTTAAACGTACACCACTGCTCATGTACCGTCTTATTCTTGAGTCTGCTATCCCAGTCAACTTTGATCAGCTCAGTCCTCATACCTTCATAATCCCCCTTATTTAGACTAAGTACCCTAGCCTGAGTTTCAACCTGCTCCCCTTCTATTTGAATATGGAATTCGACCATATTGTGGTCACTTGTTCCCAACGAGTCCCTAACTATGACATTTTTAATTAATCCTACTTCATTACACAGGACCAGATCCAAGATTGCCTCCCCCCTTGTCGGTTCTGTAACATACTGTTCTAGGAACCCGTCTCTAATACATTCTATAAACTCTTCCTCTAGTCTACCCTGCCCAGTTTGGTTTGCCCAATTAATATGAAAATTGAAGTCCCCCATGATTACAGCAGTTCCCTTTTTACATGCGTCAACTATTTGCAGATTTATGTTCTGACTAACAGCGTCACAACTATTTGGAGGTCTATAAATTACACCCACTAGTGTTTTTTTCCCCTTGTTATTCTCTATCTGTACCCAAGCTGTTTCACTATCCTGATCCTTCAACGCAATATCCTTCCTCTCTATTGCCGTTATTCCCTCCCTTATTAAAAGGGCCACCCCTCCTCCCTTTCTTTCCTGTCTATCTTTTCTAATTGTCGAGTACCCCTCTATATTTAACTCCCAGTCCTGATCCCCTTGCAGCCATGTCTCCGTAATGGCCACGATATCATAACTATATATATTTAATTGCACCGTTAATTCATTTATCTTATTTCGAATACTCCGTGCATTTAGATAAAGCACTTTCAGATGATTTTTACTACCCTTCCTTTCTGTTTTTGCCCCTTTAACATCTAGAGCTTTATCTTCACACATTCTGAATCCTCCTGTCACATTTTGATTTTCTGTTTCCCCACTGATACCCTGCTCTATTTCCTCTACCCCTGCCGTTATTACCCCCCTTGATACCTCCCCCCCGCTACTTAGTTTAAAGACCTCTCTACTGCCCTAGTTATATGATTTGCCAGGACCCCAGTCCCAGCACCGTTCAGGTGAAGTCCGTCCTTACAGAACAGATCCCCCCTGTCCCAGTACTGGTGCCAGTGGCCCAAGAAACCAAACCCATTTTTCCCACACCAGTCTTTGAGCCACGCATTTAACTTTTTAATTTTACGTACCCTCGCCGATTTGGCCCGTGGCTCAGGTAGCAATCCGGAGATCAGTACCCTCGAGGTTCTGCTTTTTAATTTATTCCCTAACTGCTCAAACTCCTTTAGCAGATCCTCTTTCCTCGTCCTTCCTATGTCATTGGTCCCCACATGGACCACGACCACTGGATCCTCCCCCTCCCTCTGCAAATTTCTCTCCAGCATCGCAGAGATATCCTTAACCCTGGCACCGGGTAGGCAACACAGCCTTCGGGACATGTTCTGCTGGCCGCAGAGAACCTTATCTACCCCCCGAATAATACTATCCCCTATTACAACGGCATTTCTAACTCCCCCCTCTTGAATGGCCCCCTGATCCACGGTGCTGCAGCCAGGTTGCTCATCCCTCCCACAGCCCCTGATCCCGTCCTCACATTGAGTAAGAGCCTCGGTCATGCTTGTCAGGGACAAGGGCTGTGGCTCCTGTCGCATCTCCTCCTGGTTCCCCCTACCTGCCTCGCTTATGGCCACACCTTCCTTTCCTTGCTCACTTTCTACTGAATTAATTAAACTAGTCGGTGTGACCATCCCCTGGCACAAAACATCCAGGTAACACTCCCCCTCCCTGATGTACCGCAGCGTATGAAGTTGGGTCTCCAGCTCATCAATGCGGAGCTCGAGTTCCGCTAGCCTCAAACACTTACTGCAGCTGTAGGGATCATCTACATCAATGGTGTCGACAAATTCCCACATCTCACAGTATTGGCACATCTCCTGGCCGCCCATCTTATATAAGTAATTAACTGGTCCTATTTAAGAATCCCCTACCCGGATACTGTATTGATACACCCCTTATTTATATATTTCTACCTCCTATAAATGGGAAAGTACTCACCCAGCCGTAAATTACCTACTGGTTTGGCTGTCTAGTGGTAATTCCGTCCGCTCTTCCTGTCTGGTCCACTGCTCCCTTGCAGTGCGTGGCAAACCTCTTTGCCTCTGTTAGCCTCTTGAGTCGCGGCTCCGTCCTTCCTCCCTCGTCGACAGCCCGGGCCTCACCTGTGGCACCGCGGTCGTGACGTCCCTTCCGTTCCTGCAGAGCCTTCCTGTCCTGGGCGGAGTCACACCTCGACGCTTAGCACAGTCCTCGACGCTTAGCACAGTCCTCTCTGATTGCACAGTCCTCTCTGATTGCACAGTCCTCTCTGATTGCACAGTGGACTTGACGTAGCTTGACGTAGCTTGTCTTCTCCTGTCATAATTGCTGTCGTAGATTGTCGCTAGGATGACGTAGGTTGTCGCCAGGTGACGTTGGTTGTCGCCGGGTGCTGACTTCGGTGAATTCCATTGGCGACTACCTGCGTCAACCTGCGGCAACCAGCGACAGGTACCGGCGACTGAATTGTCTTCAGTTGTCTTCAGTTGTCGCCGACAGGTTCGTTGCTTGTCGTAGCTTGTCATGGGTGTACATAGGTAGACTTCAGTTGTCGTAGGTTGCCTTATGTGTGGTCGTAGGTGGACGTCCTAATGGGTCGCCGGTTGTCGTAACTTGCAACTTGCCGTAGCTTTACATCGACTAGGTGGTAGGTTATTGTAGCTTGTCGTAGTCATTGTCGTGGGGGGGGTCAGTCGCCGCTTTTTCAGCGACCTGCTACGACTGTGACAGTCGCTGGCAGTCACCAAAAAAATCGCCTAAGTGGGACCGGCCTTTAACTACAGGTGCTATCTGCACAGAGTTTGTATGTTCTCCCTGTGAGTGTATGGATTTTCTCCGGGTGCTCCGGTTTTCTCCTACATTCGAAAGACACACAGATTTGTAGATTAATTGACTTCAGTAAGTTGTAACAAAAATGTCCCTAGTGTGTAGGATAGTGCTAATATACGGGATGATCGCTGGTCAGCGCGGACTCGGTGGCCAGAGGGTCCACACTGTTTCTATAAATTATAGAGTCTCCCATTTATACTCATCTCATACTCATCTCATTTTATTCTCTCAGCATTGTCATCCACTTCTCCCAAGACTCCACTCCTCGTCCACACACCAGGATACACTTCATAGCAGACAATTAACCTTCCAGATCACACATCCTTGGGAAGAGCACCTGGGAGAAATCCACAGGGACACACAGACAACACTGGAAGTCAGGATTGAACCCAAATCTCTGGCATGTGTGGCAGCAGCTCTGTCTAGAGTAGTAGCCCCCCCCTCTGTCATGACTGACCATGGGTGATGCATCCTAGTTTGCAGGTGATGTGTGGTCGGATGCAAGCCTGGGCGATGTCATTTGGAGGACAGGCTGTTGCCCATGCAGCACGTCCCCCCTCTCCATGTCGCTGATCGGTCCAAAGGGCCGTTACAATTTGGCACTAGTAGAGTAAAAACATCCAAATGTACAAACAGATTGTCGCTGCATTGGGGCAAAGGAGCTGTTTGAGTTGCGGGACCGTCACCTCAAACTGAATTGGAGCAGTGATTGAAAATGTGACATCCTGGATCAAGAATAGGTGCTGGGTTGGGGTGGGGTGGGTTCAACAGGGAGAAGGGAGACTTGGTGGCTGCAGATGATGAATGGGCCCCTTGGTGAGCACATTGAGAATGGTAAGTGGCCACCAGTTGGAACTAGTGATGTTCCTTGTCTCTAGGAGCCTGGAATATTCGGACAGATGTTGGAAGGATTGGGGTCTGGGGTTCAAGAATTGGTGTATTGAAGGATCGGAGCCTTGTCGGGAGAGTTTGGATCTTGTGATTAGGGTGGAAGTAGTCTGGAAGGTCAGGGCCTAGGGTTTGGGAGTGGTGGTGATCAGCATCCTCAATGGGTGATCAGATGGTTGGGATAATGTTGGTGGAGGGGGCAGAGAGAGATGGGAGGGAAGGGATTGTGGGGTCAATCTAGGAGGGTCAGTGGTCCAGAACTTATCTCCAAAAACGCGCAAAATTCCAAGGTCCTTTTTAGCACCATCACCTCCATCATCTGTCCTGCCACCAGCACCAGCCTAACTGGGTCCCCTGCTAAGTGCGAGGAATTTACCACATTTTTCACCAGCAAGGTAAAGAATATAAGAACGAATATTTCCCCTCCCACCCGTGACCTGGCTGTCTCATTGGTCTGCTCTTCAAAATTAGACAGTTTCCAACCTGTTACTCTACCCTCCCTTGTAAAACTGGTCACCACCCTGCCTGCCCCCTCGACCACCTGCCCCCTCGACACTGTCCCCTCTGCCCTCCTAAAGGACGTCATTACAACAGCTGGTCCCAGCATCCTCGCCATCTTCAACAGTTCTCTGGCCACTGGCACTGTACCTACCTGCTTCAAGCATGCGGTGGTCCAGCCACTCCTGAAAAAACCTAACCTCGACCCCACCTTGCCAAGCAACTACAGACCCATTTCTAAACTGCCTTTCCTCTCAAAAGTCCTTGAAAAGGTAATTTTAAGTCAACTTATACCGTACCTTCACCAAAACACTATCTTGGAAACTTTCCAATCAGGTTTCAGGGCTCACCATAGCACAGAGTCTGCCTTGTTGAAGGTACATAATGACCTACTGCTCACCGTTGACTCCGGCGACTGTGCAATCCTGCTCCTTCTTGACATCAGTGCAGCATTTGATACTGTCGACCACACCATCCTAATTGACCGTCTCCAGTACGGGGTTGTTATTGATGGCACTGCCCTGAGATGGTTCATCTCCTACCTCAAAGGTAGGAGTTTCTCGACTAACAGAGGCAACTCATTCTCCTCCCCAGCTAATCTCTGCTGTGGGGTTCCACAAGGTTCCATCCTTGGCCCCATTCTCTTCTCCCTGTATATGCTCCCCTTAGGCCGACATTGAAAGGCACGGCATTTCCTTCCATTGCTACGCAGACGATACCCAACTCTATCTCCCCCTGAAGCCCAAAAACCAATCAAATCTGTTTAACCTTACCCACTGCCTCGAGGATATAAAATGCTGGATGGCCCAGAACTTCCTCCAACTAAACGAGAGTAAGTCTGAGGTCATCCTTCTCGGCCCCACGGACTCAATCAAAATGATAGCAGGCAGCCTTGGAAGCCTTACCCCACTACTCAAACCTCACGTCAAAAACCTTGGCGTGATATTTGACTCAGCACTGAAATTTGACAAACAAGTCAATGCCGTGGTAAAAGCTAGCTTCTTTCAGCTTCGGACGATAGCTAAAATAAAACAATTCCTCCACTTTGATGACCTGGAAAAGATCATCCACACATTTATCTCCTCCCGCCTAGATTACTGCAACTCCCTTTACACTGGCATCAGCCAAACTTCCCTGTCCCGCCTGCAACTGGTCCAAAACGCTGCAGCGAGACTCCTGACGGGCACCCGAAAAAGGGACCACATCACCCTGATCCTGGCCTCTCTCCACTGGCTCCCTGTGCGGTTCCATATAAACTTCAAGATCCTCCTCCATGTCTACAAAGCCCTCAATGGGCTTGCCCCCTCCTACATTAAAAGTCTTCTCACCCACCACTCCATCTCCAGGCCCCTCAGATCGGCCGACTTGGGGCTGAATATCCGGCGGTCTAGGCATAAGCTCAGGGGCGACCGCGCCTTTGCGGTTGCAGCCCCTAGACTGTGGAACAGCATCAACCTTCCCATCAGAACTGCCCCCTCCATCGACTCTTTTAAGTCAAGACTAAAGACTTATCTATACTCCCAAGCCTTTCCTGACGTCCTCTGAGTGAGGGCTACATGTATATATGTATGTAGTTTGTTTTGTTGTGCTATTCTTATAACAAATGTAAAGCACTTTGGCCAACGAGAGCTGTTTTTTAAATGTGCTATATAAATAAATGTGACTTGACTTGACTTGAGAATATTGGGGAATGGAGATCCATGTCCTGGGTCAGAATTGATAAGGATAGTAAGATAGAAGGTTTAGGGAGTAGTTCGGTAAAGTGTAAAGGGGGGGGGGGGGGGGGGGGGGGGAAATCAATGTAGGAAGGAAATTGTCTCACAGGGGGTCCCATATCAGCATTATGTTTGTCTTCTCTCTCACAACTATCCAGGGGATGATGGTTGAGAGATGGAAACAGGTGAGAGGAAAAATTGGGTAGATGGGGCCAGGTGGGAGAGGAGGAACCTTAACTGTTTACCTAATCTGTTTCCTCATCAGCAATCTCTGGTGTCTCCCAAAGCATGGGGAAGGTCATCGTTGCATACACGTTTGACCTGGAAGTCATCTCAGTCGTGTAAAAGCAACTCACGCTGTGAGGCATCCAGTTTAATTTCCAGAGCGATGCAAAATGACAGCGAATACTTGTTACAGTGTGTCATGCTGTGAAACAAATATAATTCAATTGCATATCGCTGAGAAAAATAGAACAGGCAGCTGAAGTTGCTGCTTCAGTGCCTCTGGGAATGAATTGTTGGCCAGTTGCACGTAAACCTTCACAACATGAGCTACAACAAAGTTTATAACCAAAGAAGTCGAATTCTCCGTGTGCCATAGGTATACATAGAAACATAGAAACATAGAAAATAGGTGCAGGGGTAGGCCATTCAGCCCTTCGAGCCTGCATCGCCATTCAATATGATCATGGCTGATCATCCAACTCAGTATCATGTACCGGCCTTCTCTCCATACCCCCTGATCCCTTTAGCCACAAGGGCCACATCTAACTCCCTCTTAAATATAGCCAATGAACTGGCCTCAACTACGTTCTGTGGCCACAGAATTCCACAGATTCACCACTCTCTGGGTGAAAAATCTTTTTCTCATCTCGGTCCTAAAAGATCTCCCCCCTTATCCTTAAACTGTGACCCCTTGTTCTGAACTTCCCCAACATCGGGAACAATCTACCTGCATCTAGCCTGTCCAACCCCTTAAGAATTTTGTAAGTTTCTATAAGATTCCCCCTCAATCTTCTAAATTCTAGTGAGTGCAAGCCAAGTCTATCCAGTCTTTCTTCACATGAAAGTCCTGCCATCCCAGGAATCAGTCTGGTGAACCTTCTCTGTACTTCCTCTATGGCAAGAATGTCTTTCCTCAGATTAGGAGACCAAAACTGTACGCAATACTCCAGGTGTGGGCTCACCCAGACCCTGTACAACTGCAGTAGAACCTCCCTGCTCCTATACTCAAATCCTGGGAATTAGGCAATTTGGAAAATACATTTTCCTAATTGCTAGTCCTGAACCATTTTATGCTGCATGTTCTGAAAATCTCAGTCTAAGTTGAGGCAGGGCCGAGTGACAGTGTAATACCCAAGTATGGGAGACTAAAATCATATTGTGAATGATGATTGGGAGAGAAAAATTTGAATGAACCAGAATGATAGCATTTATAGGCAAAAAAAGCTCACAATTGTCAGGGCTCTGCCAGAGTTTTATTACAGGTTATCATCAGCAGTGCTTAATTTCCATTGAGTGACACATCGATGAGTCACCAAGTAAATCTCTTTGTAATGGCGTACCTCTATTATTTCCATGATACAATACGTGACTATTCCCTTGGTTACTTATTCTGGAGCAGATCATCTATGAAAGTGACCAAGTTCCGTGTATCCTATTTTCAATTATTGTATCTTGCTTTTAAAACCACTTCTCTCCCACAGTAAATGACTCATTGTAGGAAGGTAACACCTTAAACAAATTATATTTTATTTACTAAACCCAATTACAGCAAATACCAGAAGAATGAAATAATGTATGAAAATAACAGAAATACTCAATAGGCAAACAGCAACTGTGGCGGGGAAGGTCTGAAGAGGGGTCTCACTGTTTTATGTGGGGAGAGGGGTGGTGGGGGGGGGGGGGGGGGGGGGGGTTGAGGAAAACATTTACCTCGACGGAGATGCGATTTTTTCCGTATCGTATCTCCGTCCGCACTGCTGCCTAACATCGAGGAGCTGGTGGCCTCTTGCTGGGGATCGACTTTGGGAGCTCCAAACACAGGTGCCTGCAGGACTTACCATCGTGGAGCTGGCGGTCCCTGTCGGGGATCGACCTTGGTGCACCAACCACGGGAGCCTGCGGACTTTAACATCATGGAGCTCGCGGTCCTTTTGTTAGGGACCGATTTCAGGAGCTCCAGGCTGCAGGAGTTTCGACCGCCCCAACGTGGGGGCTTCGATCGCCGGCTGCAGGAGCTTCGATCGCCCCAACTGCCCCGACCGCAGGAGAATAAAGAGGAAAGAAAATTAGACTTTATTGCCTTCCATCACAGTGAGGAATGTGAGGAATCAGCTGAGTTGGATGTTTATGTTAACTTTCATGTAGTTGCGTGTTTTGTTGCTTTTTCTAGTAAGACTGTATTGTAAATTGAATTTCACTGTATGTTCATTGGCAGACGTGACAATAAAATATCTTTGAACCTTTGAACCCATTCCCTTTCTCCAGAGATGCTGCTTGTCCCGCTGAGTTACTCCACCATTTTGTGCTTATCTTCGGAGTAAACCAGGATTTGTAGGTCCTTCCTCCACAGAGTAATGCTTTGGGTGGATTACTATTTATTAAGAGAATTTGCCAGCCTTAAACATTATCTCTGCTTCTGTCTCCCCAGATGCTGTCCAAAGTATTGATTTTATTTACAATGGATTTGATCTGAATTTAATCTGATTTTCCAATATGTTTTGCATCGCTGGAGATTCTTGCAAAGGTTCATTAGTTAGCAATGCCCTTAAAACTAATTAGTTGCTATTGAAGTTTTTGAGTAGGAGGAATGCAAAGATTGTGACTCATTGTGAGGTATGGTGGTAGAGTCGTTACATTTCTGGATTCACACCATGTCAGATGTACAATTGAAATTCAAATAACTAAACTAACTTTGCAATTTTTCTTCTAACTTTGGCCTTATTAACAGTAACCAAAACATAACCATGTATCACATGTGGTTGATTAATGTCCTTTAGGGAAATAAATCCATGATCCTTACCCTGCCTGGCCTATATGTGACTCCTGTAAAGTCTTAACTGCCTCCTCAGTTCACAGTCAATTATGGATGTGCAATAAATGTTGCTAGCAGACTGAGCAAAAAGAAAATACTTCTTGTGTTAAACTAGCACAGCATTAATAACATACCAGTTCCAATCACTCAATGTGATTGTGAGGTCCCATATTACATTACTTGGCATCATTTAACTAAATGAAAGCAAGATAAAGCCACAATTCCATTTATGCCTTTCATAAAGATTCAGATTCAGATTCAAATTCAAACGTTATTGTCATTGTGCAGTGTACAGTACAGAGACAACGAAATGGAGTTAGCATCTCCCCAGGAGAAGGCACTGAGTATGTTTGAGGATGATACGTGCTCTTATGTTTAACCACATTGATCAAAGCACTGCAATTTGGTGTATAGGTTCGATGCAAACCTATCCTTCTTAACACGTTCCCATCCCTGTGATCAATTCTTATTGAATTGTAATACATTTTATGGAATCTTAATAGTGGCATCCATCAATAATGATCAACATTGTGCTCAAGCTGATAAATGGTTTTCACAAGTGTATTCTTCATAGAATCAATAAATATTTAATACAAAACTGAGAATTAAGAAAATATAGTTTAATATAAACATACCTAAGCAAGTTTCAAGCAAATCATTGCTTATGTATAGTGATACATGCACTGAACTGTATACAAAAATGAATTACACTGTACCTTGATACTTGTGATGTATAAAGTATCATACCATACTATATATGTCACAAGTATCGAGGTACAGTGGAATTCATTTTTGTATACAGTTCAGTGCAAGTATCACTATACATACCATACCATACCATACCATACCATACCATACCATACCATACCATACCATACCATACCATACCATACCATACCATACCATACCATACCATACTATACCATACCAAGTAGCTGTTCACAAATATGGTGGTACCATATTTCTGGCATCTGTATATCTTGCCCTATGGTTACAGTGAGATAAGAGCATGGCTCAAATGGTGGGGATCATTGATGACAAATGCTGCTTTCTTGAGGCATCAACACAGAAAGATGCTTTTAATGGTGGGGAGGGCAGTGATGGACTATGAGTTCACCAATCTCTGCAGTCTCTTGAAATCCTGTGTTTTGGAATTCATTGCCATATAAGGCAGCGGAGGCCAAGTCTATGGATATTGTTAAGGCAGAGATTGGTATATTCTTGATTAGTGTGTGTGTCAGGGGTTATGGGGAAAAGGCAGGAGAATGGGGTTGACTGAGAAAAATAGATCGACCATGATTGAATGGCAGAATAGACTTGATGGGCTGCATGGCTAATTCTGCTCCTATAACTTATGAATTGTCATCCAGGCATGATGCAACCTGTCAGGATAATTTCTACCCTGCTTTGTAGAGGTTTATTGGAGTAATTGGTGACATGGCAAATCTCTTTAAACCTCTGGTGATGTGAAACAGAAAATATATCGTACAGTCAGCTGACTCTTACGAACTAGCATCACGCAGTCATCTTCCAGAGGAAGAGAGATGACTAGAGATAAATATTTCTCCTTATAAATTTCTGCAGACACAAAATAATTGGGAATGTGGAGCCTGTTTGTTTCTGTCTTTGAGAAAGACAATGAAAAATTAAACACTATTTCTGTTTAACGCCTGCCCAGTGCTGACATCAGGGTTGCATTCAATTGAATGTGGCCACCAGGATATTTTAGATTTTCCGAGAACATCCTTCAAATGTTAATATGTGTAAGGTGAAAAATAATGATTCACTGAATGAAGCATTCCTCTTCATTGGGAATGGAGCTAACATTTTCAAAGCTCTAGTTGGAAGATTAAAATCAGCAATGTTGTTGAAGCAACTCAGATTGATTTTAACAGTGGGAAATTATTTCAGACATCAATACATACACATAAAGATAAAGTATCCTAAATACTTTAATCACTACATTATTCAACTGTGCTTCCACCCTCAGGATTCTTTGGACATAAAATCATTGCATTATGAAGCACAAAAACAAGCCTTTTGGTCCAACAGATCCATGCCAAACTCTTTGTCCTTCCATGCTAATCCCATTTACTTGCATTTGCTTTCTACGTCTTGCTATTTAAGTGTTTGCCTGAATGCCTACAGAATGAAGTACTGTATTTCCCGGCAATGAAGACGCACCTACGTCGAAGATGCACCCCATTTTGAGTCGCTAAATTTTGAAAAAAGGCGGCTGGGACATAGAATTTCTCACGCTCAAAAAAATAACAAAAAATAAAAATAAAGAAAGTTGCAATTCAATTTGCCCAAGGCTTCCAGATCTCCTCCATTCTAAATGACTGAATGGGTGGGGTGTAGAGGGTGACGGCAGACGGAGTGATGGTGGGAAAACGGGAGCACACCGGGACAAGTTGAATCAGTTGTGATCTTATTGAATGACAATTCAAGTGACAAATTGGGGGGAGAGTTCCTTTCACAGCATGTGGGGAGTCTGGCCCGGGTCAGCATGCTAAATTTTTGTAAGGTGTCCTTGAGACTCTTGAAAGGCGTCCATAAATACAATTTATTATTATTATTATTAGCATGGGCAGGAGCGTTGAGAAGGAGGGGGTTGGGGATCATGCCATCAACTCACTCACTCACCGCTGCCGCGGCGCTCCGGGCGCGGCACCACTGCGTTGTGTCTGGGGAGGGAAGTAGCTCGGGTGGCTGTGAGCAGCCACCGGGACCATACAGTGGAACCGGCCACCACCTCAGTGCCTTCTGCTGGCCCGCTCATCTCTGGCAGTGCTTTCCGTCTGAACATCTCTCTCCTGCCGCTCGCTGGCCTCACCCATGTCAGCCACTTCCCGCAAATCCTTAAAAGTCTGACAGCCGCCGGGAGCAGGACGGCCTCACTTGCTGCGTTGGGTGACACTGCATGGCATTCACTGCCCGGTCCGTGTCTTTCAAGAGCAAAGATCATAGAGTGGAGCGGGTCAGTGTGCGATGGACAACAGGACAGCGGGCAGTGGAGCATACTCCTGTGTCAGCGCGAGTAACCTCAATTGGTCCCTTGATTGTTCTGACACAGGAGTAAGTTCCACTGCCCGCTGTCCTGTTATCCATCGCCCGCTGACCCGCTCGTGGAATGAGGCGACCCCTTGCCGGGGGTCACCGGAGAAGCGCTCCGACAGCTGGCCTGCAGCCTACAACATCTTGGAGCCTCGGCCTGTGGAGCTTCTGGCGGCAGGCGTGGAGCGGACTTTTCATCGTGGAACGGGCGATCCCTCACCAGGGGTTGCCAGACCAGAGCTCCGACCGCTGGCCTGCGGCCTACAACATCTTGAAGCCGCGGTCTACGGTAAGGAGGAGGCCGATTTGGGAGCTCCGGGCTGCAGGGTGTGTTCAACCTGTCCCGACGTTGGCGTTCTGAGCATCCGGACCAGAGGGCTTGAACATCGGGCCGTCCGTAGCGGTGACTATGGAGGGTCGAGGCCCCGACCACGGTTGAACAAGGGAGGAGGAGGAGGAGGAGGAGGAAGAATGTCTGAATTGTATTTCCTTCCACCACAGTGAAGAATGCTGTGATGGATGTCTTTGTTGAATTATGTTGTGTATTATGTCCTTTTTTAATTGTAACGGTGCATGGTAAATCACGTTTCATTTGAACCTTGAACCTTTGATTTGATTTAATTTATTGTCATTGTCTTCAATTAAGAGACAACTAAATTCTCTTTCCCTTACAGTCATACAAAAAATAAAACAAAACAAAAAAAACACAAAACACCCCCCACAAAAACACAGAACACAGTAGTCCACAACACAAACATCCCCACAACGGCGCCAAAGTTCCCCACTGTCCACTCAACCTCCTCACTGATGTTCCCCAATGTTTAGCAACGTTACAACATTTTGAGATTTTAAAAATCAAGTCTGCAATTTATCCCATCAGATAAAGCATAAAAATAATTTGACACCTAATTCACTTTCATATCTTCAGTATTAAAAAAATTATGGCCATTTTCATACTCGGAAATTAGCAATTGTTCCCTATTGCTTTTGCATTGACTTAACACAAAAGTTGTCATCAAGGACAGTCAAATCACCATAACCTTATTAAAAATTAAGAGAACTGAAAGGAATTTTCAGTTATTATAGATTGAAGCATTCTGAAACAAATATTAAACAATTTTACTTGGATGACCTGAAATTAAAGCATATAATTAGTTAGTTACCCAATTGTAGCTAATTCCAAAATGCAATTACTAGATCTAAACATCTATCCATTTCTTAAGAAAAGATTTACATTTTTAAATAGCCTGTCCAAAGAACATTCACACAAGAATTCACAATAAAACATGATTTTTAAATCTCATTATGATTACTTTATAGGCCAAATGGAAGGAATTTAGTGTTTAATTGCTGTAAATTAATGGCCATTTAAATCAGCTTGCGAGTGGGATTTTGTGGAACGCGCTGGTTTGGAACGTTGCGATTGCAGTGATTTTGAAGCCCATGTCGGCATGAAAAACACTGCCTGTTCGGATGGGCCCCCAAGTCAACTTCTCGCAACTTAAAAATTTGAATAAAGGGATCTTATGAAGCACTTTTTAATGTAAAAATAAACAGCCTACCTTGCCTTGTCCCCTACATGAGATCCATCCCGTTGTCGCCGTTTGCGGCTTTAGAGGATGATTTTTAATCTACTACAGTAATTAAAGAATCCAATTTAGTTTAAAAATACCTGCAGCGAACGAATTTTGCAGCGATTTTTCGTCAGCAACTAAGCAGGCTGAACAATCTCGATTTCAATAGCCTAGGGAAAACGGCGTTTTAAACCCGCCCCCTCTCAAAGGCGCCAAAGTCGCGCACATGGGCAACGGCAGAACTGCAGCACCGCTGAAGGTAAGTTTTGCAACATACCTACAATGTTCACCCATGGTCGGGGCCTCCCGAACCCCCTGCAGTCCGATGTTCAGGCCCTCTCGCCGGGAATGGTGGAATCCCGACGTCGAACGGGAGAACATCCTCAGTGGCCTGGACCTCCGAATTGGCCACCTTCCACTGGAGTCCATGGCTCCCGATGTTCACACTCTGCGCTGGTCGTAGATTCGCATTGGCGACCCCCGGCAATGCGATCCCAGGACTCAACGATGTTAAAGTCAGCGCCGCCCGCGTTGGGAGCTCCGTACCCACAGCTCCACGATGTTGGAGCAGCGGCCCAACACTCTGGAGCTCCAAGCGGCAATCCCACGTAGGCCTCGCCCGCTCCGCTATGTATCAAGCGCAGCGCCGCTTCTGCTGAAGCTCTGGTCTGGTCACGGCAGGAAAGGCTGCGCCAATCAAATTGGTGGGCCGCGAGGGGGGGGCGAGGACGCGACTCGGATAATAGCCACATCCTCGCCAAGAAGCGACTGAAGGACGGTTTCCCCCTTACCCTACCCGCTTCCCCCCACATAAAATACTGAAAGAAACTTAAAAAATACACTCTAAACATAACAAAAAAAAAAAGAGACAACCAGACCGTGGTCGGAGGCAGCCAGTAACAGCGCCACCGGATAACCTTAAACCTATGAGAACATTATTAGCAAGACTGGTCTTTGCTGTCCATCCAAACTTTCACCAAGGAGGTGATGGAGGACTCAACTCATCTCACTAACTGGCATGCTAGGTGCAGCAAGTGTAGAGACTCAGTTATAACTCAATCATTTTGGTGAGGGAGATTCAGTGCATTATGTGCCAGATCTGGATTCCCACACAAAATGATATTAATAAAGCACCATTTTATAATAACAGTCACGGCGGTCACTTTTAGTAACACCTGCTTTATATGGTTCAGTGCACAAACAATTGCTGATGTGCATTCATATCAAAGTCCATCAGTCCAGGCAACATCCCGGTGAACACTGAAGTACACTTGCACACCGAGATCCCTCTGTTTCTCAATGCTTTCTAAGGCCCCACCAATGTGCTCATTGTCAAAAACTAAAATATAGTGATTTAAAATGGTTCTATTAGGTGCAAATCCACTTGTTTTGGAATTTCCAGACCTTCAAATCTATCAGGAACTCAATTCCTCAAGAGATGTTGTGTAGGATCTTGATTTGATCTGCCACTTCCAAGAAGGAATTAGGCAAAGCACTGATCATTTAGGCCTACCTTGATAATTAAGCAATTGATTATGGCCAGTCGCTTACCATGGATATTTGTAACAGGATCAGGTCAAGCATGAACATCTACCTTCCCGGATGCACAATATTATTTTCCTTAAAGGTTAACTTGTAATTAATTACAAATATTTCATCTGTATTTATTGATTAGTTTGAACATTAGTTTTCGATCATATGGTGAATGTGCAAATTACTTTCATGCTCTTGGATAATTAACAAATGGCACTCGATTTATTCTTCTCCAAGATATGGTCCTGCTTTTTCAAGGATGCACACTGATTCATTAGTTCAACACATGAGAGAGATTTTATTGTAGTCGTCACACCCAGAATATATTTATTTCATTTATAGCTGTCTTTCTCATTTTGAGTCTGTCTTGAGAAATAACACAAGATGGATTGGTTTAGTTCCTCTTTTTTCTCTCTCCAATACAGATACAAATAATTTAGCATCCTTCCACATTTTCGATTATTTTCTATGCAGAAATTTAAAAGGGTAATTCTTGGTCTCAACGCCACTTTCCAGTCTGTATTCCATCATCCTGACTCCCTTGTAGATAAATTTAAACACCCATCTGTTAATTGTTTACATATTGGTTATGTTAATATTCTTATTAATGCCAGTAGAATAACTAATGGCCCTGTCTCACGGTGCGAGTCCACCCACGAGTGATCCCGAGTTTAAAACAAATCAAACTCGTGGTAATCACGTAGAATTAACGTAGCGGGAATGTCGGAACTCGTAACGCTAACGGCAGGTACTCGGTAAACTTGTTAACTCGTGAAAATCTTTCAACAGGATGAAAGATTTCCACGAGTCAAATTTACTATAGAAGTAAAAATTTTAAACTTTTAAACTAGTTGTAAGAACATAGCAGCTCGTGAGTTTACCGTAGTGACTCGTGAGTCTACCGTGGGCACTCTTTAACTCAGCGGGACAGGCGGCATCTCTGGAGAGAAGGAATGGGTGCCAGGATGACGTTTCCAAAATTCTGCTGCGTCTTTGTGTTACTCCAGCACTGTGTGTTCACTTTTTGTCAACCAGCATCTGCCCTTTCTTATGTATGACATTATTTGTATCCGTGGCAGTTGATTGTCGCTCCCTTCAGTTTCCCAGGGGGTCAGGACGGGACTGGAGTTGGGAGGGAAAGGTGGGGGTGGGGGAAAAAACAAATATACGAAACACCAAAAACGGACAGCAGAGATGTCTTTGCTATACCGCTACAATAATCGGACTATTGGTACGCTGCTGTTTCCTTGACTACGGTCATGTCTGGCAGTGAATCTCACTCTCTCAAATCCGTAGAGAGATGTGAAAAGCTGGAGTATAACTCAGCGGGTCAGACAGCATCTCTGGAGAAATGGACTAGGCGACTGCAGACTGCAGTCTGAAGAAGGGTCTCGACCCGAAATCTCGCCCATTCCTTTTCTCCAGAGATGCTGCCTGTCCCGCTGAGTTACCCCAGCTTTTTGAGCCTATCTTCCATTTAAACCAGTATATGCAGTTCCTTCCTGTACCTCTCAAATCTGTGCCATTATTTAGTACCAATTTTTGTTTTATTTTACTAATTCTGAATAATATCGCCCCGTTCGTTGGTCGTACGCCTCTACCCCACCCCTGGTGCTTTAAGTGCATTTGGTTTTTCTTTTATCCCCGGGAGGAAAAAAATCAAATCCAGGAGTTCATCGGGAGCAGTTCTAATATATAACAGCGAGTGAAGAGAAATTGGCGGGTTATTTAGAAATTAATCCTTAAAGAGAGCGTAATTCGTTGGATAAATGGGATCGTCACTAGGCAGCATCTCCCCCCTTCCCTCCCCCCCCTGTCCCGACCCCCTGGGAAACTGAAGGAATTAACTGCCACGGATACAAATAATGTCATACGCAAGAAAGGGCAGATGCTGGTTGACAAAAAGTGAACACAGTGCTGCAGTAACACAAAGATGCAGCAAAATTTTGAAACCGTCATCCCATCACCCATTCCTTCTCTCCAGAGATGCTGCCTGTCCCGCTGAGTTAAAGAGTGCCCACGGTAGACTCACGAGTCACTACGGTAAACTCACGGGCCACTACGTTCTTACAACGAGTTTAAATATTTCAAATTTTTACTTCAAGAGTAAATTTGACTCGTGGAAATCTTTCATCATGACATTAGCGTTATGAGTTCCGACGTTCCCACTATGTTAATTCTACGTGATTACCACGAGTTTGATTTGTTTTAAACTCGGGATCACTCGTGGGTGGACTCGCACCGTGAGGCAGGGGTTTAAATGTGCCAACAACAACCCTGTATCCGGGCATCCTCAAGAGTCAAGAGTACTTGTCACATGTACTGGGACCAAAACAATGAAATTATTGCTTCCTAAAGTTACAGACTGTCTTACTCAAACAATCTTGAATGTATGAAAACTTTATTATCACATGTGACACATCACAGTGAAATTCTTTGTTTTGCATACTTAAGGTATGAAAAGAGTAGCGACTTAAAGGGCGCCGACAAAGGTACAAAAATCCGTGCCAGGTCCTTCTTTGTTCTTCCCTCTCTCCTTCCCTCACCGCAGCCTCCCCACTCCGGGACCTCCTTGTTCTTCCCCTCTCCCTACATGCCGCCCCCCAATGCCGGGTCCTCTTTTGTTCCCGGACGCACATCCTCCGGCTTCCACATGGCCTATCCTCGACCGCCGGTGCCCTCAACCACCGACCTTGAGATGGGAATAGTTGTGGAAGATAAGCGAACATGTATGTCCTGAGTCCTAATGGTGCCTCAAACCTGATCAGATTTCCCTCCTCACTCTCAGCAGAAAAGATGGTGGGAAAGAGGATTCCCTGACGTGATCAGAGATGGAAATGGGTCGAGCCTCTAAACAGAAGATTTGTGGCTAATGGAATCTTCCTGATCAATCATTGCTATTACACCATTTGTTCATTGCAAGGTGGTTGATGGATTCCCTTTTGTTCGAAAACTTGACCCAGTCCGAGCCTTGGCCCTAGCCCCAACCCAAATCCTAACCTTAGTACTAATATATCTGAAATTCACCAACACAGAGCTTTTAAGCAGGTGATGTAGAACTCCACCCTCCCAGAAACATCACAGGGGGGTTCAGCCCTTCCAAGATTATTCATAGGGTACAAAGAAACCATTTTTTCTAACATTTTTTACACCCATTCACAACTTCAAACATATTATCAGATGGAAGATATAACCATATAACAATTACAGCACGGAAACAGGCCATCTCGGCCCTACAAGTCCATGCCGAACAACTTTTTACCCTTAGTCCCACCTGCCTGCACTCATACCATAACCCTCCATTCCCTTCTCATCCATATGCCTATCCAATTTATTTTTAAATGATACCAACGAACCTGCCGCCACCACTTCCACTAGATGCTCATTCCACACCGCTACCACTCTCTGAGTAAAGAAGTTCCCCCTCATGTTACCCCTAAACTTCTGTCCCTTAATTCTGAAGTCATGTCCTCTTGTTTGAATCTTCCCTATTCTCAAAGGGAAAAGCTTGATCACATTGATCATATGATCGGATGAATGAAAAATTGAATCTTTCTGCAAACAATGATGCTTTCTTTAAGAAGCTAGTCTTTCTCACACTGTGAGTAGGCATTAGGAAACAGTAGAACTCAGGTAGATATATATTTATATTATATGGACATTCAAGGTGCCCTGCAAGGGAACATCACAGTATAAGTTGAAAGTGTTCCATCTTCATTTCTTAAGTCAGAACTATTTGGGAATATTTTTCACAAAGGATTATATGGTTCTCAGCGCTTGAGTAAAACTAAATTTTCCTCCTTATGAGAGGGAGCATTGAATTGACTTAAATGATATTTGTCATTCTAGGTTGTTGTGAAGGACAATTTCACGTTGAAAATAAGGCCTTGTTTCATCAAAGGTTTAATGTTGCCGAGTGGGGGAACTGTATATTTGGATCCTGCATTACAAAATGCCAGCGTAGCCCATCACAGAAATAGGCTTGTCAAATGATAACATGAAGGAAAAGCCTGTCCACTGCTAGCTCCAGAAACGGGTGCACAGATGTTGAATCAATTACAATAAATTGTCAGCCGCACAGAGATTATGACAATGTTTGCTTGCTGACGAAATAATAGTCCGGCTGCAGAATTGATTGCACCGTTTTTTTGAGGAGACTTCAGTGACTCTGACAGCTCTGCCTGTGGCTGTGAAATTGACAGCAACAATCATAAGCATCTGTTGCAGGCACTGAAAACGCCATTAGTCACAGTGCCACGTCCGCATCTATTCAACAGATGACTGATGCACTGTTCCTGAAAGATGGCAAGTCATCTATTTATTTCAAGGATCCCAAGGGAATCAAATGGCAAGAAGCTAAATGTTTTAGGCTGTTACATGGTTTCCCAGAACCTTACATTCCATGGAGTGCAACCAAATAGAGATACAGGCACAATCACTCAAGCCAAAGCCAACATGAATCACACATCCACAGTCCGTCAGATAAAAGACTCCACGGATTAATTGTTGAGATTTACATGATATTTGTTCATCATGATGTAGCCAACCAATGTATGTATATCAGCATACCTGGCTTGTTAGTAAGATATCTGTTTGCAAAGTTGGACAGCTAAAATAAACAATTAATCTAATCTGCAACAAAGTTTTGTGGTTATTATATTGATCAACAAAGATAGCCCGTAGATTACGTCAACCAAGTGCTTTCTTGAAGAATGGAACATACACGGAGCCATAGATCATTTCTTTATTGTGTGTCTCCAGCATCAAGCAGACGGAGTCTTCACAGACAGGCAGACTTTCTGGAACCTTCTCCCAAAACATGGCTGCAATATATTAATATACGGTGATTCTTAAAGTAATATACAGCTAATAATACAATAATACAATAATACAATATTTATTGTCATTTGAACCTCAGTGAGGCTCAAACGAAACTCTGTTTCTACAGCCATACAAACAAAAACGATTCCTACTAGACACACAACCAATTTAATTCACACAAACATCCATCACAGTGAACCTCCTCCTCACTGTGATGGAAGGCAAAGTCTTTTCTCTCCCCTGCTCTCCATTTTTCTCCCAATGTTGAAGCCCGATGTTGAAGCCCCAGATGGTAAGTCCCACGGCCATTTTAGGCCGCGCGGGGCGATGTACGGCCCCGCTCCAGGTCTAAATGTCATGAAGTTGGAGCCCCCGGCGGGCGCTGGAATGTCCCGCGGCCATTAAAGCCGTGCCGGGCGATGTACGGCCCCGCTCCGGGTCGTTCCAACCCCACGACACGGGCTGGAGAAGCCGCGTTGCGGGAGCTCCAGAAAGCTGTCTCTCACCCGGACCCGCGAGCTCCCGATATCACTGTCCACAGGCTGCAGCTGGAGCCCCCGAGCTCTGGAGTAGGGTCGCAGCAGCGAGCCACCACCGCTTCCCACGCTCCGAGGCCGGCCAGCCCCACGATGGTGAGTAGTCCGCAGCTCCGCAGGCTCCGCGACTGGAGCCCCCAGGTCATCCCAGTTGGAGGCCGCTCCACGGTGCTAGGCCCCAAGACAACGGAGACCCGACACGGAAAAGGTCGGGACACCCGTGCAGGGAAGAGATTTTTTTAAGTTTCCCCCTCCCCTCCCCCCCCCCCCACATAAACACAGTTAAAAACAGTATTAAAAAAACACAACAACTACATTTAACTAGACAAAAAAATAAAAAAAGACAGACATTACCTATTACATGTAATATTACATGAGTCATGCTTGCTATAGTTATTCCCCACAACATGGTTCTCACTTCTGCTTTCTTAGATACAAAAGGTACAAGGTTGAGTGTTTTGAACTTGGCTAGCATGATTGTCCAATGCAACTTGCTCCAGCAGCATAACTATTGATCCTCAATTTCATCTTTTCCTTTCTCCTCTGCTGGTACAGCTGTATGTTCCAGATTATTTTCACAAACGCCAACTCTCTTTCTAAACCCATCTGTCTGCCTGTGTCATTTCTGACACCATCCAGATAATAATCTGCCTTCTTGCCCTTGCCACAAAAGTGGATAACCTCACATTTATCTACATTACACTGCATCTGTCATCCACAAACCCGGCGATTATTACATTTAATTCCTTTATCTAAATCGTTAATATATGCAGGGACTCCCATATTCACTATGCTTCGTTTTACGATATTTTTAAATTACTATGGTGCAAAAGCTGGGCAAGGACAGCGAGCCACAGCTCGCTTCCAGCCACGTGATCACGTGTATAAAATGCATTTTCGATTTATGATATATTCTATTTACGATGGGTTTATCAGAACCCCATTGTAGGTTGAGGAGCAATGATATTGTAAATAACTCGGGTCCCAGCACTGAGCCTTGCGGCACCCCACTAGTCACTGCCTGCCATTCTGAAAAGGACCTGTTAACTCCTACTCTTTGCTTCCTGTCTGCCAACCAGTTCTCTATCCATGTCAATACCCTACCCCCAATACGAGGTGCTCTAATTTTGCACTAATCCCTTGTGTGGGACCTTTTCAAAGGCTTTTCGAAAGTCTAGATACACCACATCCACTGGCTCTCCCTTATCCATTCTACTTGTTACATCTTCAAAAAATTCCAGAAGATTAGTCAAGCATCATTTCCCCTTCATAGATCCTGTCACTGCTTTCCAAATGCACTGCTATTACATCTTTAATAATCAGCTCAAGCATCTTCCCCACTACTGATGTCAGGCTAACTGGTCTATAATTCCTTGTTTTCTCTCTCCCTCCTTTCTTAAAATGTGGGGTTACATATTGGAGGGTTCATCCGCTGAGAACCATCGGTCTCGGTGGCCCCTCGCTGGATAGCTCGCGACAACCCTCCTCACTCTCCGACAGCCCTCACTCGTTGAAAAGAAGAATTTTCTTAAAAGAATGCTTCCTAAATAAAACATTCTGCATTGACTGTATTGAATCATGGCTCAAAGACTAAGTCAACCTTAGGATTGATTGTTAGTGTGCATTGAGTTAGTTAATTAGAATGACTGTGTTTTGAAATTATGTCACCTAAAAGCATAGTGACAGTGATGCAGACAACTGATGATGAAATTCAATATTTCCTTCGGTAGCGCCGGGTATGGTCATCTGTGGTCAACTGTTTGTCAAGATCAAGACCAATGTAGAGTGAAGCTCATGGTCAATCAGGCAACTCTGATCCCGCTCTTAGTCTCTGAGACATTGACTACTTACAGCAGGCTTCCTGCATGGTACACCAGTCATTGAAAGTAGGCATGCAGGTGCAGCAGGCAGTGAAGAAAGCGAATGGTATGTTAGCATTCATAGCAAAAAGATTTGAGTATAGGAGCAGGGAGGTTCTACTGCAGTTGTACAGGGTCTTGATGAGACCACACCTGGAGTATTGCGTACAGTTTTGGTCTCCTAATCTGAGGAAAGACATTCTTGCCATAGAGGGAGTACAGAGAAGGTTCACCAGACTGATTCCTGGGATGTCAGGACTTTCATATGAAGAAAGACTGGGTAGACTCGGCTTGTACTCACTAGAATTTAGAAGATTGAGGGGGGATCTTATAGAAACTTACAAAATTCTTAAGGGGTTGGACAGGCTAGATGCAGGAAGATTGTTCCCGATGTTGGGGAAGTCCAGAACAAGGGGTCACAGTTTAAGGATAAGGGGGTAATCTTTTAGGACCGAGATGAGGAAAACATTTTTCACGCAGAGAGTGGTGAATCTGTGGAATTCTCTGCCACAGAAGGTAATTGAGGCCAGTTCATTGGCTATATTTAAGAGGGAGTTAGATGTGGCCCTTGTGGCTAAAGGGATCAGGGGGTATGGAGAGAAGGCAGGTACAGGATACTGAGTTGGATGATCAGCCATGATCATATTGAATGGCGGTGCAGGCTCGAAGGGCCGAATGGCCTACTCCTGCACCTATTTTCTATGTTTCTATGTCTATGTTTCTTCCCTAAGAATTGGGGACAACCAATGGCATTTCCGCAAAATCCTCCAAATGCTTTGCCAGACCAAGCAAACCAATGTCAGTGACATCTCTCAAGCCAACATGCCCAGCACTAAGATTGTGTTAGTGGGTCACATCATCTCACATGCCTAACTTTCCCATGGCAGGCACTCCATTCCGAGCTCAGTCACATGAATAAATTGCCAGGTGGAAAGAGGAAACATTTCAAAGACGTTCTCAAGGCGGCCTCAAAATTCCGCAGTGTCCTCAGCACCTCCTGGGAAACCCTCACCCACTCAAAGTGGATAAAATACTGAGAACCTCGTCCAGTGCCTTTACCGAATGCAGAGGACCTGTATAAACAGTGGAAGGATGCGCCACCCTCCAAATTTACGAACCCTTCCTCCACACCAAACAGAATCTGCAAAATCCCATAATGGTTTTGTGAGTCATCTCAGAGCCCGTAGAACTGGATGGGAATTAATCCTCATTCCCGAAGGAGAACGTAAGAAGAAAAAAACTAAGAGAAGAGTGAAATAATTTTCAGCTCAATGTTTCCGGATAAATGAATTCTTGAATGGTAGCAACTGGCCCACATCACAAAATAATATAGCAAAATGCAAAGTGCTGTGGAACTCAGCTGGTTAGGCAGCATCTGCGGAGAGAATAGACAAACATCATCTTGGCTCAGGACCTTTCTACAAACCGACTTAGTTAGATTTAATTATCTTGCAAAATTGCATGGGGAATTATTTCAAGCTGTTGCTTTTGTTGCCTTTGTCTTCATTTTCCAACTGGGAATCATGCAGTCACTCCTTGAGATCAGCACATCATCTTGAAGGTATTTGGGCATCCGGCAGTGTACAGTATATACATTCTATTGATTAGTTAATACAATCTGATTATGATGATCACTGTAGGCCACTGCGTTGTAGGACGTAATCATTATATCATATCCATTGGTCATAATTAGCATCTTCCTTCTATGATGCAAGGAATCTTCATCATTACCAGTCATTCTCAAAGCTGTTAGCTTCAAAAGGATTTTGCTAACATCTGAAAGAGTTTAGTCCTTTTTATATTGTTTGTAACTTCTCCAAAGTCAGTCATAGTATTAAATACTATAAACCTAAAGGGACAATTACACGAAAGCAGGATGGAAGCCAGTAGTGTTTGCATTAAAATTAAATGGGTGGTAACTAATGTAAAATTCTGCACAATTAAATGTTGGATTAAACATGAATAACCCATTCACTTCACTCTAATGTTCATCATCTTAGCTCACTGATTAAATGATATCCTATTACCAGCTAGAAAGATTTCATACTTATATTTTATATACTAAAATACTTAATTTCTACACAAGGATCAGATGCAAAAATTGGATGTGTTTTCACTTTTTTTAAATACAAATTAAAAATAAATCTATAATAAATGATAAATGAAATTAAAATATGACTGCAGTTAAAACAACGTAAACAGCCAATAATCACAAATTACATATTTGGAGTAATTCTATGTAAATTCATAATACTGTAAAACATTTGTCATAACTTCATAAGTTCTAGGAGCAGAATTTGGAGTCAATCATAAAAGATGAAATAGCAGCACATTTGGATAACAGTAACAGGATCGGTCTGAGTCAGCATGGATTTACGAAGGGGAAATCATGCTTGACTAATCTTTTGGAAATTTTTGAGGGTGTAACTAGGAAAATGGACAAGGGAGAGCCAGTGGATGTAGTGTACCTGGACTTTCAGAAAGCATTTGATAAGGTTCCACATAGGAGATTAGTGGGCAAAATTAGGGCACATGGTATTGGGGTTAGAGTGCTGACATGGATAGAAAATTGGTTGGCAGACAGGAAACAAAGATTAGGGATTAACAGGTCCCTTTCAGAATGGCAGGCAGTGACTACTGGGGTACCACAAGGCTTGGTGCTGGGACCGCAGCTATTTACAATATACATCAATGATTTAGATGAAAATCATTAGGATTCAAAGTAAATTTTCAGATGACACAAAGCAGGGTTGCAGTGTGAACTGTGAGGAGGATGCTATGAGAATGCAGGGTGACTTGGACAGGTTGGGCGAGTGGACAGATGCATGGCAGATGCAGTTTAATGTGGATAAATGTGAGGTTATCCACTTTGGTCGCAAAAACAGGAAGGCAGACTATTATCTAAATGGTGTCAAATTGGGAAAAGGGAAAGTACAACGGGATCTGGGGGGTCCTTGTACATCAGTCAATGAAAGTAAGCATGCAGGTACAGCAGGCAGTGAAGAAAGCGAATGGCATTTTGTCCTTCATAACAAGAGGAGTTGAGTATAGGAGCAAAGAGGTCCTTCTGCAGTTGTATAGGGCCCTAGTGAGACCACACCTGGAGTATTGTGTGCAGTTACGAGGTTAATTCTCAGAATGGCGGGACTGTCATATGCTGAGATAATGGAGCGGCTGGGCTTGTGTACACTGGAGTTTAGAAGGATGAAGGGGATTGAAACATATAAGATTATTAAGGGTTTGGACATGCTAGAGGCAGGAAACATGTTCCCAATGTTGGGGGAGTCCAGAACCAGGGGCCACAATTTAAGAATAAGGGGTAAGCCATTTGGAACGGAGATGAAGAAACACTTTTTCACACAGAGAGTTGTGAGTCTGTGGAATTCTCTGCCTCAAAGGGCGGTAGAGGCTGGTTCTAGATACTTTCAAAAGAGAGCAGGATAGGGCTCTTAAAGACAGCAGAGTCAGAGAATATGGGGAGAAGGCAGGAACGTGGTGCTGATTGGGGATGATCAGCCATGATCACATTGAATGGTGGTGCAGGTTTGTAAGGCCGAATGGCCTACTCCTGCGCCTATTGTCTACATTTAGGCTATTTAACCCAAGTCTACTCCGTCATTCAATCACCACTGATCTATCTTTCCCTCTCAACTCTATTCTCCTGCCTTCGCCCCATAACTCCTGACACCCTCACTAATCAAAATCTCCGCCTTAAAAATATCCATTGCCTTGGCCTCCGCAGCGTTCTGTGGCAATGAATTCTCAGGTACACCACCCCCTGACCAAAACAACTCAACTTAGTTTACTTTTCAAATATTATTTTATTTATTATTCACTGATGTAAAACTTTAAAATCATCTATATGCCTGTAGAGATACTGATATCTTCATTGGTATATTAAATTAACATTGTTATTTATACTTTAAACCCCACTACATAATGCTATAAACTTGGTTAAATCGACTAGATTTGTTTAGTGTTTTGATTTTCTGTAAAATATATTATACAGTAGGTTGAGTTTGAATCTGCTGGTTCACAGCAGCTAAACTTTTATTATTAAGACAACCTTTAAAGCACAATTTTAATTGTATGCAGGATGACATTTATAGTGTAATGAATATTTATTACACCAGAGGGAGAAAAAGCAACATATGAGGATGAGCAGCTGCAGTAGTGTATATTTTCGGACTGGTTTGAGGTTATCTGATTGTTAAAGCAGTCACAACCCTTTGTCCTACACAGCTGCACTGTTGACAAAGCTTGAGGCTTTTACTGTGGGAATAAAATCCCAGGGAGGAGAGGAAGAAGATAATACACTATTCCCTCAGTCGAAAAAATGCCTGGGAGTAGGAACTGTTTACGTTTGGGAGAAGGGAAGCAAATTATATCCCAGGCTATAGTTAACATTTCTGAATTTCTGCTCCACATTTAGTTGACCCCATTCTTTCAGTTTCTCCGACACTTTAATTTCAATTCTGCTGATGAAACTTTCCCACCACTGCTCATGGGATGTCTTCCTTTTTTCTTAATCATGGCATCACCTCTGCATTAAATGACAGGGATCTCAAGCCATTCTCCTCTTTGCCCCATATTTCTGCTGTTACCTCTTTTTCTTTCAGCCAGAACAGGAACAAGGGTCTCTTGATCCTTGCCTTCTGGCAGAGTTGCCTCTCCCTTCAACAGATCATTGTCTATAGTTTCCATTACATTCAATGAGACTCCACTAATAAACACACTTCTTCCCAGTCCCCTCCCCGACCTTTCACCATTCTGAGGGGACAATTGAAGATTGTCTGAAGAATAGTCCCCACCTGAAATGCCACCTATCCATGTTCTCCAGAGATGCTGCCTGTCCCGCTGAATTACTCCTGCACTTTGTGTCTTCCTTTCCTCAATAAGCGAGTTCAGTATACCGACTGCGCATGCCCAGGTCATAGGTCACTAGCTATAAAACAGTCTTGGCAACAGTGGTGCTGCATTGTGTGCAGGCTTGCGATTCGTCCGTAGTTGGGGCCGGAGTCGGCTCTCCGTCGTTGCGGGCGCTGTTGAGTTGCTGTTGGACCGTCCCCGTCCCCTCCCTGTCAGGAAGTGTCCGGGGTGGCCCTGGGCTGGCCCCAGACTTGCAGCCGCTGTCTCCAGCTCGGCACTGCCTGTCCCGCCGGGTTGGCCCCGGCAGCCCACCACCTCCACCTCCACCCCCCTCCCCTCAGTCTGACACCGAGATCCTGGTGAAGATGGGCAGCCGCCGGCTCTGCTCGAAGACGGGCGACTCGGAGCCGCTGCTGCTGGAGTCGTCCAGGTCAGAGAGAGAGTCGGCAGATGGGCTCCTGGCGCCCATGGAAGGCCGGGCACCCGCTGAAGCTGTGGGTACTGTTGGTGATGATGGTGTTCAAAAATTCCACGCGGCAACGGCCTGCCGGCCCGCAGCCGCCTCGACGGGCGTGCGCAGCGTCTCGATGCCGTACGCAGCGTCTTGACGCCGTATGTCATGCGCGAACCTCCCGCGGACTTCGCTCGAACTTCACGTCACTCACACGACCTCCGCGTGGCCCCCACTTCCGGTTTGGTCGCGCTCGCCGCATGCAGGCGCATGCTGGTGGGACCGGCCCTGTACGGGGATCACTCGACCTCCGCGCGGCCCCCGCTTCCGGTTTGGTCGCGCTCGCCGCATGCAGGTGCATGCTGGTGGGACCGGCCCTGCACGGGGATCACTCAACCTCCGCGCAGCCCCCGAGCGGCCCCTACTTCCGGTTTATTCGCGCTTGCCGCATGCAGGTCGCATGCTCATGGGACAGGCCCTTTAATTTCTCATTCCCCACTTCTAATGAAAGTCATACATGTAAAAAAATGAAATCTGCTTCTCTCTCTGCAAATGCCATGCAACCTGCTGTGTATTTCCAGCATTGTTTTGTTTTTATTTTTAATCGATCCTGCTAGTCAGTGCAAACAGGAACCATCGATACTTCAGATATTGGCATTTTCCTGTTTTACTCTAATGGCTATTTATTCTTTAGAGCGAGTAGGTCATCAGCATATACACAGAGAGGTGGTGTGAGTGTCGGGGAATTGGACCCTGGGCAAGGACAGAGTCTCTGTCAACAGCATATCAACAGTCAGAATATCAATACTCTAATTGAGTTACAATATCAACAGAAAATGCTAAAAATACACGGCAGGCTAGGCCGCATCAATGGAAGAAAAACGTAGTTAACTTTTACATTTCAAAAGCCTTCATCAGAACTGGGAAGGAAACTAAAACAGCTTCCAAAGCTGCAGGAAAGGTGGGGGGTGGGAGATATGTCTGATAAGGTAAAACAAGGGTGAACACGGGGATAAGCTGTAGATATTTTATCAGGTCAATCAATTAAATTAAACTATTGGAGAGTGAGCGTTTTCTCTAAATGATCAAAAAGATATCATGAGCATTTTCTGGCCATCTGGGCACAAAGCCAATAACATTGTAAATGACCCTGCCATTTACTATCCCTTTCAAGCCTGGTTACAGTTTCTCCCCACCCTCTCAATCTGAATCACAATCCCTTGCATCACTCCTCAATCTGACCAGCTATCTTGATACCAACCACTGTCCCAAATCCCTCCTGGTTCTGATCACAATCCTGAGCATCCCACCTGATCTGGCCACAGCTCCCACCATCTCTCTGGATCCTGGTCTCAGCCCCACAAACCCTGCCATCCCTGGTCACATTGATTTCACCATCTCTTCTGATCCTGGACAAAGTACCCATTATCCACCCTGAACCCATCTCAACCTTACCATTTCTGCTGTTCCTGGCTACAGCCTGCATCATCTCTCTTGATGCAAGACAAAAGCTCCAAGCTATGTCCTTAATCTTTTATGGATCCTTACCCCATTCCTTAAAGTTTGTACCCATAGCACGTTATCTTATAATGACAAGTCTCCTCGCTAGAAATATTGCATGAAACATTTTCCTGCCCTCAAACGCAGAGAAACCCAAATCAGTTTCCTACTTCCAGATACCTGATTTTACCCACCAATCAGGCAATCAATCTAACAGGGGATCTGTTGGCACTCTAGAAATTTTGATTCACAAATGCCATGCCTTTATTAATTTTAGGCCTCCACATTCTCAGCCTTGCAAAGTCTGTTCCGCTCATGCCCTTCTTCTAAACAGCTGCAAACATACATATATAATTTAATCTAGTTAATGGATATTTCAATCTTTAATCTCCATTTGGGCTTGTGCTATTCTTAACAGACGCCCAGATGACCATAAACAGCCTACATCTTGCTTAACAATGGCTTTGGTAGGTTTGGGGCATTTTACATACCAAGTATCTGTTGTTGAGCTGGATGGATGTTGAATCTTTCTTTAAGTAGCCGAGAAGGAGGGGGCTGATGGTAATGACGTATGTGAGGAGTGGGCCGGTAGGAAAGGGTATTGTCTCTAGCACCATCAAGGTTGGCTGCGGGAGGTGCACCCAGGGCACAGAGATTGTCAGGCGAGGAGAGGGACATTGGTTTGTGGGCCGAGCTGGTGATGGATAGCAGTCTGGGGTTTACCTGGATCAGGAGCCGCTCCAGTACATCAAGAGTGTGGACCGGACTTTGGATTTCTTGTAAATGGTGCCAAAATATGGCGAGTCTTGCAGGTGTGATCTATGCAAAAATGATTTCACTGTGCGGAGCACACGTGACAATAAAGCACCATTGAACCATTGAACCTTTGAACTATGTGCCAATGCTGTTATTTTGTTTCGTGCTCTTCAAAGAGGTCGAGGAAGAGAGAGCAAATATGTCCATGTGGAGTGGTGTGATTGAAATGCAAATAATTAAAACTTAAGGTTATCAATCAAAGAAGAGCAGCTTGACTGAGGTTACTCAGACATAAAATGAATTTAATCAAAGCATCCTGATTGTATAACCTGGCTATCTGCAGCAAGACTAACAAGGAGGGAAAGATGTCCCAATTTTGAATAATTTAATAGATACATAGAAAATAGGTGCAGGAGGAGGCTATTTGGCCGTTTGAGTCAGCACTGCCATTCATTGTGATCATGGCTGATCATCCACAATCAGTAACCCGTGCCTGCCTACTCCCCATATCCCTTGGTTCCGCTAGCTAGCCCCTAGAACTCTATCTAATTCTCTTTTAAATTCATCCAGTGAATTGGCCTCTGCTGCCCTCTGTGGAGGCCTCCCCATTATTCTTAGACTGTGGGCCCTGGTTCTGGACTCACCCAACATCGGGAACATTTTTCCTGCATCTAGCTTGTCCAGTTTTTTATAATTTTATATGTTTCTATAAGATATCCTCCCATCCTTCAAAATTCCAGTGACTTCCAGGGAAGGAAAATTATGTCAAACAAATATAATGTTCTTATATACACGTATTTGTATTTCCTTATGACATAGAACATTCGCCCCATTCTATGATGGCTCTCACACTAACTCCATTTCTCCCATTCCCTGAATGATTTCCCTGTAACCTATTCTCTCTCACATGCTCATGAATTCCTTTGATTCTCCTACTAACCACGTATATGAGAGGCAATTTGTAGTTGCCAAATACCTTACTGATCAGTGTGTCTTTGAGATGTGGGAGGAAACGGAGACATTTAGCGGCACAGTAGCATAGCGGTAGAGCTACTACCTAACAGCACCAGAGACCTGGGTTCGATCCTGACTATAGGTGCTTGTCTCCACGCTGTATCTCTAAACTAAAAACTGAACCCGGGAAAGCTCACATGGGCACAGGGAAAATATGTAAACTACACATGGATAGATGTGAGGTCTGGTTTGAACCCGTGTCACTGGAGCTAAGAGGCAGCAACTTTGATTAAATGCTACTGCCTCTTGGCAACCTGAAATTTATAGTCCAATCAATCCCATTTTTAGTAAAGGTTTAGAACTTAGATCCAGGAGGAAATTATTGAAAAGGGAAAGAAATGTGTTAATGTGGTCCTGTCAATATCAATTTCTTAAAGGTTGTTTGTGTGATATTCTTCTAAATTCTCTGAAGAAATTTGAACAAATAATAGACAGAAGATAGACACAAAATGCTGTCTGTGTGTAGTGTGTACGTTCTCCCCGTGATCTGCGTGGGTTTTTTCCGAGATCTTTTTTTTTTTTTCCCTTTTCCCTTCCGCCCACAATAGTTAATATGTAAAAGAATATGTGATTCTGTTCCATTCTGTTTGTAGTTTGTTTGGTTGTTTGTTTGTTTGTCTTTTTGCACAAAGTCCGCGAGCATTGCACTTTTCATTTCACTGCACATCTCGTATGTGTATGTGACGAATAAACTTGACTTGACTTGACTTGACTTGACCACACAGCGGATCAGGCAGCATCTCTGGAGAGAAGGAATGGGTGAAGCTTTGGGTCGAGATCCTTCTTCAGACTGAGAGTCAAGGGAGAGGGGAACTAGAGATATGGAAGGGTACGAAAAGCAGGCGATGATCACGGGTATGTACAATGGCTTATTGTTGGCAGAAGGGGTGATGACAACGAAGCAACGAGTAAAATTAATCAGGAGGACAGAGAAAGTAGTCGGAGAATGTCCATTCCCGTACCCAACTGTATATTTGACAACCTTCCTCACGCCGGTCATGGTGGCACAGCGGTAGAGTTGCTGCCTTACAGCGAATGCAACGCCAGAGATCCGGGTTCGATCCTGACTACTGGTGCTGTCTGTATGGAGTTTGTCCGTTCTCCCCGTGATCTGTGTGGGTTTTTTCCGAGATCTTCAATTTCCTCCCACACTCCAAAGACGTACAGGATTGTAGGTTAATTTGCTTGGTAAATGTAAAAATTGTCCCTAGTGGGTGTAGGATAGTGTTATTGAGCGGGGATTGCTGGTCGGTGCAGACCCGGTGGGCCAAAGGGCCTGTTTCCACACTGTATCTCTAAACTAAACTAAACTATCCACAACATTTGCGTCCAATCGTTTATATATATCAAACAACTAAGATCTCAGCATAGATTTCTGTGGAACTCCACTGGAAACAGACTTCCAGCCAGAATACAGCCATCAATATCTGTCTTCTATGAATAAGCCTATTCTAAATCCCAATGACCGGGTCTCCGTGGATTCCATGCTGACTGTCCCTACGTAGTTCATTCCTTTCCTATCTGAGAAACATGGAAACATAGAAAATCCATATGTGGATCAAAAAGATTTGCCATTCCCCTGACACAGCAGTTTAGTCTACCAGGATCAAAAGTGCTCTAAAATTTTAAATACTATTTACTGAGAAGAGGTAAGATAGATGGTGTTTTATTTCTTTACAGACTACCTAAATTTGTCCCCTTTGGTTTAAAATCCAGTCATATTACTTAATTGGTGGAAGCTGCACAAAGAATTTCTGACAATGGGAACAAGGAATTGGCCTCTTTAGATAAGGAAGTGTGGTAGGAAGAATTAGATCAAAGAACTGTAACACTTTGTACACTCCGATTAGTGACAGTCCAATTGTACTCAATTATACTCCAGGGGAACTTTCAAAAACAGATACTGCAGCAGGGTTAAATAAGGTTACAGCAAGGAGCAAACTGCTGTAATCACATCACTCACTGAAGTATGATAGCTCTGTGAACTGGGCAGAGAACTGATACAATGATCTAGGAAACAAGGAGTATGATGCTAAGGACACGGACAGAAACGTCATTAGGGATTCCTGATAATACTAGTAGAGAGAATGTTTCTGATAACACTGTCAACTCTTACATAGAAACATAGAAATTAGGTGCAGGAGTAGGCCATTCGGCCCTTCGAGCCTGCACCGCCATTCAATATGATCATGGCTGATCATCCAACTCAGTATCCTGTACCTGCCTTCTCTCCAAACCCCCTGATCCCTTTAGCCACAAGGGCCACATCTAACTCCCTCTTAAATATAGCCAATGAACTGGCCTCAACTACCTTCTGTGGCAGAGAATTCCAGAGATTCACCACTCTCTGTGCGAAAAATGTTTTTCTCATCTCTGTCCTAAAAGATTTCCTCGTTATCCTTTCCCCTCTTATGTGGTATCAGAGATAGTACTCAATTCCTCAGTGTGATTCCAGGCATGGCGTTGATGCAATGAAAGGCTATTTTATTTCTGATAAACATACATTTGAGAATATACTGAGCATGGTTGAGAAAATAAATGTAAATCTTTTAAAAACCAATAGTAAGTCAACATGATGGAGGATAACACTTCACCCCTTCTCTTGGTATTAAAATATATTTACTAACAACATCAAGAGCTTGCATATACATTCCACTTTTGACGTCATCAAATGGTTCAAAGCACTAAATGGGCAAGATTTTTACCATATTAATACCAAATCAGTTTAGATTATCAGAGCAGGTGACCAAAATCCCAGTCAATGAGGCAAATATTCAGTAACATCTTAAAGGAAGTATTTGGAAAATAAATTCCAGAGTTTAATGCTTTGATGACTGAAGGCACTGTCATCAAAGGCGAAGAATTGCAACAGATCAGAATTGGAGTTATAGGATCATAGAAAGGTCCAAGGATGGAGGAGGCCACAGAGATAAGGAAGGGTGAAGTGATGAAAAGATTTGAAATCAAAGATTAGCTTTTTAACAGTGATATTGTTTAATTGGGATATAGTTTTGTCAGCAAACACAGGGGCAGTGCATGGACAACACTTACTAAGAGTTAGGATATGAGCAATGGAGTTTTAGTGATCGCGAGTTTTCTGAGATTAGACAAGAAAGACCAATTAGGAGTGCAACGGAGCGATCTGGAGCTAACATGAGTTATGAATGGAAAGTGATAACAGAAAGTGTTCAGATATGACTTTTAGTGATTGACATAGTTGGAATAGATTGTTATGTAAGGGACTGCAGGGTGAATGATGTAGCATGAAACTCCCCCTCCCGTTCCCACGCTGACCTTTCTGTCCTGGGCCTCCTCAATTGCCAGAGTGAGGCCACACATAAAGTAGAGGAACAGAACCTCTTGGGTAGCTTACAACCCAACGGTATGAACATTGAATTCCCCAATTTTAGGTAACCTCTAACTAACCTCCCAACCCACCTCCCCCTCTCCCTCCCCCTCCCCCTTTCTACCCAACAACCCCCTCCTATCTCAAACTCCTCCCCCCTCTTCCCTCCCCTGTGCCCGGCTGGACTTCCACCTATTTATATCTCCCCTCCACCCCCCCATCCCCCCACCCCCTGCTACTTTCCTCACTGGCTTCACAATCTGCAACTTTTCAAAACCATCTCACATTTTCTACTTTGATCTCAGGCCTTCAAGGTCATAAAGAATAGGAGTAGAATTAGGCCATTCGGACCGTCAAGTCCACTCCGCCATTCAATCATGCATTCAGAAAGTATTCAGACCCCTTCACTTTTTCCACAGAAGCAAAAAGTGGTGTTTAGAAATGTTTGCAAAGTAATTAAAAAGAAATAACTGAAATATCACATTTACATAAGTATTCAAACCCTTTGCTATGACACTCGAAATTGAGCTTAGGTTCATCCTGCTTCCCTTGATTATCCTTGAGATGTTTCTACAACTGGTGGATTGGAGTCCACCAGTGGTAAATTAAATTGATTGGACATGATTTGGAAAGGCACACACATGTCTATATAAGGTCCCACAGTTGACAGTGCATGTCCGAGCAAAAACCAAGCCATGAAGAAATTGTCCGTAGACCTCCGAGACAGGATTGTGTCGAGACACAGATCTGGGGAAGGGTACAAAAAAAAAATACATTGCATGTCCTGAAGAGCACAGTGGCCTGTGTCATTCTTAAATGGAAGAACTTTGGAACCACCAGGATTCTTTATAGAGCTGGCCGCCCGGCTAAACTGAGCAATCGGGGGAGAAGGGCCTTGGTCAGGGAGGTGATCAAGAACCCGAAGGTCACTCTGACAGAGCTCCAGAGTTCCTTTGTGAGATGGGAGAACCTTCCAGCAGGACATCTAAATCTGCAGCACTCCACCAATCAGGCCTTTATGGTAGAGTGGCCAGACAGAAGCCACTCCTCAGTAAAAGGCACATGACAGTCCGCCTGGTGTTTGCCAAAAGGCATGAGAAACAAGATTATCTGGTCTGATTAAACCAAGATTGAACTATTTGGCCTGAATGCCAAGCGTCACATCTGGAGGAAACCAGGCACCGCTCATCACCTGGCCAATACCATACCTACGGTGAAGCATGGTGGTGAGATGTTGAGATGTTTTTCAGCGGCAGCAACTGGGAGACTAGTCAGGATTGAGGGAAAGATGAACGGAGCAAAGTACAGAGAGATCATTGATGACAACCTGCTCCAGAGCGTTCAGGACCTCAGACTGGGGCGCAGGTTTACCTTCCAACAGGACACTGACCCTAAGTACACATCCAAGACAACGCAGAAGTGGCTTTGTGACAAGTCTGTGAATGTCCTTGAGTGGCCCAGCCAGAGCCCGGACTTGAACCCGATCGAACATCTCTGGAGGGACCTGAAAATAGCTGTGCATCGACGCTCCCCATCCAACCTGACAGAGCTTGAGAGGATCTGCAGAGAAGAATGGAAGAAATTACCCAAATACAGGTGTGCCAAGCTTGTAGCATCATACCCAAGAAGATTTGAGGCTGTAATCGCTACCAAAGGTGCCTCAACAAAGTACTGAGTAAATGGTCTGAATACTTATGTAAATTTGATATTTCAATTATTTCTTTTTAATTACTTTGCAAAAATTTCTAAACACCTGTTTTTGCTTTTTTATTATGGGGTATTGTGTATAGATTGATGATTTAAAAAATGAATTTAATCCATTTTAGAATAAGGCTGTAACGTAACAAAATGTGGAAAAAGTGAAGGGGTCTGAATACTTTCTGAATGCACTGTATTTATCTCTCCTAATTCCATTTTCCTGCCTTTTCCCCAAAACTGACACCTGTACTATTCAAGAATCTATCTATCTCTGCCTTAAACATATCACTGCCTTGCCCTCCACAGCCTTCTGTGGCAAAATTCCATAGATTCACCGCCTCTGACGTTGTTCCAACCATCTGCCTATCAAACCTCTCCCTTGCTAAGCTCACCTATTACCTGCCATGCTTTGTCCTGCCTCATCCCCTTTCCAGCTTTCTTCTTCCCTCCTTACAACCTGTCTGAAAAAGGGTCTTTCTCCAAATTGGCACCTAATCATTGCCTCCAGAGATTCTGCCTGACCAGCATTTTATATCCTTTTGTGTATTAACCAGCATCTACCAGTTTCTACATCCTAAAATTGACATTATTGGTGTCATCATGCCGTTCCCTCTTGATGTATCGCATTTTCTAGCAGCTGCCGGAACTTGGGATACCATTAGTTGATGTTGTGGTGATGAGTGAGTAAGATGGGAGTGGGCAAGGGTGTGGGGTCACACAGTGTTCAAAAGTGCTCAGTCTGGTGAAGAAACCGGAGGTAGAAGGCTCTGTAAGGATATAGGTACAGTTGATGAATTCCTGCATGTTGGGAATCAACAATGCTGATGAATTCCTGCATGCATTTGGCCTGCTCATGTGGAGTGAAGGGAAAGTAAAGCCTCCTCTCTTTCAGTTTAGAGTTCAGATAGGCAAGCGGCCTACAGAGGTGGAGCAGCGGCAGGGGACACCAACGCCTACACAAGGCCAGATCGACCTTGCAACACCACCAGGAAAACAGGCCTTCACAGTCAGTTCAAGAACCCTGCACTTACAAAGTTTGATATGAAAATGGCACCAAACTGGCGACTGTATACTGTCTCAGTGTACTACTGCTTTACACTTGTACTGTATCAGGTGCGGCCCGGGCTGTCGCCGAGGGAGGACGGACGGAGCCGCGGCTCGAGAGGCTAACAGAGGCTAAGAGGTTTGCCACGCACTGCAAGGGAGCAGTGGACCAGACAGGAAGAGCGGACGGAATTACCACTAGACAGCCAAACCAGTAGGTAATTTACGGCTGGGGTGAGTACTTTCCCATTTATAGGAGGTAGGATTATATAAATAAGGGGTGTATCAATACAGTAATCCGGGTAGGGGATTCTTAAATAGGACCAGTTAATTACTTATATAAGATGGGCGGCCAGGAGATGTGCCAATACTGTGAGATGTGGGAATTTGTCGACACCATTGATGTAGATGATCCCTACAGCTGCAGTAAGTGTTTGAGGCTAGCGGAACTCGAGCTCCGCATTGATGAGCTGGAGACCCAACTTCATACGCTGCGGTACATCAGGGAGGGGGAGTATTACCTGGATGTTTTGTGCCAGGGGATGGTCACACCGACCAGTTTAACTAATTCAGTAGTTAGTGAGCAAGGAAAGGAAGGTGTGGCCATAAGCGAGGCAGGTAGGGGGAACCAGGAGGAGATGCGGCAGGAGCCACAGCCCTTGTCCCTGACGAGCATGACCGAGGCTCTTACTCAATGTGAGGACGGGATCAGGGGCTGTGGGAGGGATGAGCAACCTGGCTGCAGCACCGTGGATCAGGGGGCCATTCAAGAGGGGGGAGTTAGAAGAAATGCCGTTGTGATAGGGGATAGTATTATTCGGGGGGTAGATAAGGTTCTCTGCGGCCAGCAGAACATGTCCCGAAGGCTGTGTTGCCTACCCGGTGCTAGGGTTAAGGATATCTCTGCGATGCTGGAGAGAAATTTGCAGAGGGAGGGGGAGGATCCAGTGGTCGTGGTCCATGTGGGGACCAATGACATAGGAAGGACGAGGAAGGAGGATCTGCTGAAGGAGTTTGAGCAGTTAGGGAATAAATTAAAAAGCAGAACCTCGAGGGTACTGATCTCCGGATTGCGACCTGAGCCACGGGCCAAATCGGCGAGGGTACGTAAAATTAAAAAGCTGAATGCGTGGCTCAAAGACTGGTGTGGGAAAAATGGGTTTGGTTTCTTGGGCCACTGGCACCAGTACTGGGACAGGGGGGATCTGTTCTGTAAGGACGGACTTCACCTGAACGGTGCTGGGACTGGGGTCCTGGCAAATCATATAACTAGGGCAGTAGAGAGGTCTTTAAACTAAGTAGCGGGGGGGAGGTATCAAGGGGGGTAATAACGGCAGGGGTAGAGGAAATAGAGCAGGGTATCAGTGGGGAAGCGGAAAATCAAAATGTGACAGGAGGATCCAGAATGTGTGAAGATAAAGCTCTAGATGTAAAAGGGGCAAAAATGGAAAGGAAGGGTAGTAAAAATCATCTGAAAGTGCTTTATCTAAATGCACGGAGTATTCGAAATAAGATAAATGAATTAACGGTGCAATTAAGTATATATAGTTATGATATCGTGGCCATTACGGAGACATGGCTGCAAGGGGATCAGGACTGGGAGTTAAATATAGAGGGGTACTCGACAATTAGAAAAGATAGACAGGAAAGAAAGGGAGGAGGGGTGGCCCTTTTAATAAGGGAGGGAATAACGGCAATAGAGAGGAAGGATATTGCGTTGAAGGATCAGGATAGTGAAACAGCTTGGGTACAGATAGAGAATAACAAGGGGAAAAAAACACTAGTGGGTGTAATTTATAGACCTCCAAATAGCTGTGACGCTGTTAGTCAGAACATAAATCTGCAAATAGTTGACGCATGTAAAAAGGGAACTGCTGTAATCATGGGGGACTTCAATTTTCATATTAATTGGGCAAACCAAACTGGGCAGGGTAGACTAGAGGAAGAGTTTATAGAATGTATTAGAGACGGGTTCCTAGAACAGTATGTCACAGAACCGACAAGGGGGGAGGCAATCTTGGATCTGGTCCTGTGTAATGAAGCAGGATTAATTAAAAATGTCATAGTTAGGGACTCGTTGGGAACAAGTGACCACAATATGGTCGAATTCCATATTCAAATAGAAGGGGAGCAGGTTGAAACTCAGGCTAGGGTGCTTAGTCTAAATAAGGGGGATTATGAAGGTATGAGGACTGAGCTGATCAAAGTTGACTGGGATAGCAGACTCAAGAATAAGACGGTACATGAGCAGTGGTGTACGTTTAAGGATCTACTGTATAACCTTCAAGAAAAATGTATTCCTATGAAGAAAAAAAGGGGTAAGGGTAAGAACAGTCAGCCATGGCTCAGTAAAACTATAAAGGATAGTATTCGGCTGAAGGCAAGGGCATATAAGGTAGCCAGAGATAGTGGGAGGGTAGAGGATTGGGAAGCATTTAAAGGTCAGCAAAAAATAACTAAGAGATTAATTAAGACGGGGAAAATAGACTATGAAAGGAATTTAGCGAACAACATAAAAACTAATAGTAAGAGTTTTTATAGCTATATAAAAAGAAAAAGGGTGGCTAAGGTGAACGTTGGTCCATTGGAGGGTGAGACTGGAGAGTTGTTGGTGGGGAACATGGAAATGGCAAAGGCATTAAACGAGTATTTTGTATCAGTCTTCACCATAGAAGACACAAAAAATATTCCAACGCTGGATAAACAGGGGGCGGTAGGAATGGAGGAGCTAAATACTATTAAGATCACCAAGGAGGTGGTATTAGGGAAATTAATGAGACTGAAGGAGGATAAATCCCCTGGGCCTGATGGATTACATCCAAGGGTCTTGAGGGAGATAGCGGTGGGGATTGTGGATGCATTGGTGATAATTTTCCAAAACTCCCTGGAGGCAGGAACGGTCCCAGTGGATTGGAAAATGGCCAATGTAACACCTATATTTAAAAAAGGAAGTAAACAGAAGGCGGGTAACTATAGACCGGTTAGTCTAACATCGGTGGTGGGTAAAATGTTAGAGACAATTATTAAAGAAACACTAACGGGGCACTTGGATAAACATGACTTAATCGGACAGAACCAGCATGGTTTTGTGAAGGGGAAGTCCTGTTTAACGAATCTGCTCGAATTCTTTGAGGAAGTAACAACCCGGGTGGATAAAGGGGAACCGGTGGATGTGGTATACTTGGACTTCCAAAAGGCTTTTGACAAGGTGCCACATAAGAGACTATTGCTAAAAATAAAAAATTATGGGATTGGGGGTAATATATTAGCATGGGTAGAGGATTGGCTAACAAATAGGAAGCAGAGAGTGGGGATAAATGGTTCATACTCGGGATGGCAACCGGTAACTAGCGGGGTTCCGCAAGGGTCGGTGCTGGGACCCCAGTTGTTCACAATTTATATAAATGATTTGGAGGAGGGAACCAAGTGTAATATATCAAAATTTGCGGACGATACAAAAATGGGAGGAAAAGTAGGGGATGAGGAAGATAGGAAGAGTCTGCAAAAGGATATAGATAAGCTAGGTGAGTGGGCAACAACTTGGCAGATGAAATTTAATACTAATAAATGTGAAGTCATTCACTTTGGGAAAAAAAATGATAGGGCAAGTTATTTTCTAAATGAGGAGGAGCTGCGTTGTAATGCAACGCAAAGGGATCTAGGGGTATTAGTACATGAATCACTAAAAGTTAGTATGCAGGTGCAGCAAGCAATCAGGAAGGCCAATGGAGTTTTGGCCTTTATTGCTAGGGGGATTGAGTATAAAAACACGGAGGTCTTGCTGCAGCTGTACACAGTATTAGTGAGACCACATTTGGAATACTGTGTACAGTTCTGGGGTCCATACTTAAGAAAGGATGTACTAGCCCTGGAGGCAGTGCAGCGAAGGTTGACAAGATTAATTCCTGCAATGAGGGGATTGACATATGAGGAAAGGTTAAGTAGGCTGGAACTCTACTCTTTGGAGTTTAGAAGAATGAGAGGCGATCTCATTGAAACATATAAGATCGTGAGGGGCCTTGATCGGGTGGATGCACCGAGGATGTTCCCAATGATCGGGGAAACTAGAACTAGGGGACATAGTTGCAGAATAAGGGGGGGCTCTTTTAAAACTGAGATGAGGAAGAACTTCTTCACCCAGAGGGTGGTTAATTTATGGAATTCACTGCCCCAGGGAGCAGTGGAAGCAGAAACGTTAAATATATTTAAGTCTAAAATAGATGTTTTTTTAGCTGCCAAGGGGATAAGGGGCTACGGGGAGAGGGCAGGGATATGGACCTAGGTATGGTTAGTATAGTAAGACCTGAGTGATCTCCTGGACAAGTGTCGATCGCCTGGATTGGGGTCGGAGAGGAATTTCCCGGATTTTTTTCCCGAATTGGACCTGGGTTTTTATCCGGTTTTTTGCCTCCCCCAGGAGATCACGAGGTTCTTGGGGTGGAGAGGGGTGATAGCGGTATAAAGGGGAGGGTAGTGTCTTGTGTTCTGTGTCTTGTGTCTACTGTTTGTGGGTAAGTGTGTCTGTTTAGTGTTCAGCCATGAGCGAATGGCGGTGCGGGCTCGACGGGCCTGGTGGTCTACTCTCGCACCTACTTTCTATGTTTCTATGTTTCTATCTGAGATGCTTATCTAAAAGTGCTTACGTATCGTGAGACTTGTACTGAACTGTGTACAAAAATGAATTGCACTGTACCTCGTTCCATGTGACAACAAAGTACTATTGGACCATTGAGATGACCACCCAAATGTAGTAACAAGCAGTACACTGAGAGAGGCAGCAACTTGAAATATCTAGATAACTGAGTAAGACCATGACCCAAACAGGGGGCACCTTTGCTGAAAAGGATAAACTGTTCTATTAGATAATTCAGTGCCACCTTTGAAAGGCAGAATTGAAACAATTCACCTGAAATTATAGTCTCTACCCATCCTGGTAACTCAATAGGAATCTGAATCTACCTCAAAACCAATCCCACTTTTGACTTTTTTGACATTTACCATTTAACAAACTAAATCGAGCAGCAATGATTAAAACAATACAAGCATTTTACCCCAGTGTTGATTAATTTTGCTTATTTGGCCTCTTGACTGTTTGTCCACAAAAATGGTCATGGTTTTCAAATGAAACCACTGAGAAGTCCGATCTAATATAATTCCTGCTTGCCTGATATGCTGTTTGTGTTATCTTTCTCTCTCCCCATCTTCCATTCCCACCAAGGTCTTGGTCCTGTCAACTCACAAGTTATGTTATCTGAACATAGTCTATTGAGTGTACAAATGTTTTGACAGATGAATTAGAGGTCAGTGAAGAAAAACTGGTATTTAATCAACCAAAAAATGAAACGCCAGACCCCAGGACTGCCCTGGTAAAATTACAGGGCCAAAGTGCAGGAAAGGGCATTTGCTTCAGAAACTGCTGGAGCTCCATTTTATTAAATACAATCAGATCTGTAACTTATCCAGGAATCCACTGGATGCACAGCATGCTAACCCCCAAGACTTTGCCAGGGCTGAAGGGAACTGATGGGGATAGAAAACATCATGTTTCTCTTATTTTCCTCATGAAATTGAAGGAGATTGTTCAGAGCATTGAGTTTTTGATTTAATTGAATTGGTGAAAAGATATAGCATTAAAACAAGCTCTTCAGCCCATCAAGTGCACATTGACCATGTATCATTCATTCACACTATTTCGATGTTATCCAATTTTCAATTCCACTCCCTACACATTAGAGGCAATTTATAGAGGTCAATTAACATACTAACCCACACATTTTGGGGTATGGTAGGAGAGCTGAGTACCTGGACGAAACTCACACAGTCACAGGGAGAAAGCACAAACCCCATGCCAATGGCACCCAAGGTCTGAATCAAACCTGAGTCTCTGGCACTGTGAAGCATTAGGTCTACCAGCTGCACCATTGTGCCACCCCTCAAGGTAATAACTAATGGAGAGTTAATGCTGCCTCTCACGGCATTCGGATCAATGCATTTCCCTAGTTATTTTGACAAAGTCTCCCCGTCTCACATGCCCATTCTCCTGCCTCCCAACTACACCAGGGACCATTTCTAGTGGCCAATTAACCTACCAGTGTGCGTTTGGGATGTGGGAGGAGATCAGAGCACCCAGGAAAAACTCCTGTGATCTGAAGAGGAAGGTGCTGTGGTCTGTGGTCAGTCCTGAACTCAAGTCACTGTGGCCGTGGGACAGTAGCACTAGCCACTGCATCACTGGGCCACTCCTTCGGACAATTTGCTGTTTGTACAGTACATTGGGCAAACAGAAATTCTGCAAGTTCAGCCGTTATTTTAGTAGCTTGGTTTGGAAACTCTTAAAAGAGCCCAATATATTTTTATAGTCCGTGAGTTGAACGACCAACAAAATAAATCAGAACAAATCAGAACATTTGAACACTGAGGCTACAGGGGTCAACTGCATTAGACTCCCTGACTGTCTTTTCCCTACTTCTGGGGAGTTTACAGCCACAGTGTCAGAACAAAATGGGCCCTTTCAAGCTCCCTTGAGAGCCTTGATTAGAATTGATTTTAAAAATACACCGTGGAAACAGGCCCTGGCCCACCTTGACCACAACAACCATCGATCGCTCATTCACATTAGTTATATATTTCCCCACTTCTGCATCCACTCTCTACACACAATTGGGCCAGAGGCCAATTAACCTACAAACCCGCACTCTTTGGGATGTGGGAGGAAACTGGGGCGCACAGAGGAAACTCACATGGTCACAAGGGAGAACGTGCAAACTCTACGCAGAGAGCACCCGAGGTCAGGATCCAACCCAGGTCTATGGCACTGTGAGGCAGCAGCCCTACCAGCTGTCCTGACAGAAATTATACTTCACATTTGGTTTTGGTAAGCCAAACATGCACTATGTAAATCACAAAATTGTGACATTTGCCAGAAAGATACTTGGAAGAGTAATAACCAGAACCCAGAAACATGCTCTAAAACAGGACCTGCACTGTTCCCAATGGGACCGTGTTTAGTTGATTGCAGCTTTTGATCATTTGGCCTGTTTTAACCCTAACAGAAAGAAAGAGAATGAGTTGGAGGTGAAACTCTTGGTGTTCTGATTCTTTCTCATTCTTCTGCTTCACTTCCCCTGTTATTCTTCAGCCTATGTATTGTGGGCTTTAACGTTTGTGTCTGCCTACTGCTCTTTCTGTGACCTGGGCTGCTGTCTTCAAACAGCCAGTGGTGCACAATGAAGACATCTCCAAGGTCTATTGGGCACATTTTCCAGGACAATGATGGTGGGAGCTCCTGATTCCTGCATGGTTCTCATTGAAGTGGTGCCCTACTTCAGTGACAGGATGGCAGACAGATGTAAGGGCCAGGGAATTATTCAGTATTCAGTATTTACTTTAATGTCATTTTCACTGAGTACTTACATTCACAGCGGAAACAAAAGAATGTTTCTCAATCAGTTTCTGTCAGTGCAGTTAATAAAAAGAGAATAAATACATACAACTTTAAAATTAACTTATCTAAAATAGACTTTAAAATTGAACTAAAAGCATACATTCAGAACGGACGTACACAAAATTGCTGGGGAAACTCAGCGGGTGCAGCAGCATCTATGGAGCGAAGGAAATAGGCGACGTTTCGGGCCGAAGCAGTCTGAAGAAGGGTTTCGGCCCGAAACGTCGCCTATCTCCATAGATGCTGCTGCACCCGCTGAGTTTCCCCAGCAATTTTGTGTACCTTCAATATTCCAGCATCTGCAGTTCCTTTTTGAACATTCAGAACGGACAGTGGCTTTGCTTTGACAGGTGTCTAGCTGTCAAAGTATGGGCGAGGTTAGATGTGTTGGTGTATGATGTATGGGGAGGGGACACAGTCCGTTAACCAGTCTTATTGCCTGTGGGAAGAAGCTGTGTTGCATCCTGCTGGTTTTGCAGCTGATGCTCCTGTACCTCTTCCCAGATGGCAGAATGTAGAAGATATGGTATGATGGGTGATAGGGGTCCTTAATAATGGAGATGGCTCTGCTGATGCTCTGCTTCTTATAGATCTCCAACAGGAAAGGGAGTGGAGCACCAATGATCCTGCTGGCTGTCTTCACTATCCTGTTGAGTTGGCTTTGCTCATAAGCCTTGCAGCTCCCAAACCAGGAAGTGATGCCGTAGGTCAATATATTCTCGATGGTGCCCCTGTAGAAGGTCGTTAGGTGAACAGTAGGGAGACCTGCTTTTCTTAGTCTCCGGAGGGGGTGGAGCCGCTGCTGAGCTCTTTTGATTATAGGGCAGTCCTTGTTTGCTAGGATCCATCATGCCTGGCAATGCTGAACACAGAAGATGTCTGGCAGTCCAGTCCTCTTCAGGGTGAACATGTTCTTGTGTGCCTCCCACGGAATAATATTAACTATCAAGAAATTCCTCTGATGATTCTGAGCCATCAGAACATTGTGGAAACCTTGTGTGTTGTGAAATAGACTGTTATTAATGAGATCCCTTTTTGGTGAATCCTGTAAATCACTGCCTGCACTCATGGACCACAAGCACTGCTGGAACTGATTGAGAAACAATGTTTCGTTTCCTCTGTGTATGTAAGTACTCAGTGAAAATGACATTAAATGTATGTACAGGCGAATATCCTCTTGCGTAAATTTGGTGCATGTGCAGATGTGGTGAAGATGTCGCTATTTAGAGCATACTGCACACCACTCTACACTGCGCACCTGTGGTCGAACTATTTAAAGACAAGTATGCAGAGACTAAAGGTGGCATATAACGATGCCATGAGAACACTGCTAAGGCAACCTAGATGGTGTAGTGCCAGTAATATGTTTGTGGCTGCAGGAGTCAGTACTTTAGAAGCTATCCTAAGACACCACATGTATAAATTCATTTGCAGGATAAATGACTCTAAAAATGTGCTTATTGTGGCCTTGACAAACATAAGGGTTAGCACTACACGCTACGAATCCCAGTTGTGGAGACACTGGTATCGTTGTCTCATTGTAGGACATTGATCATCTTTTAATCTGGATTTTTAACTTAAGTATTGTGGGTTTTTGTTAAATATAAATTATGATGTTTTTATGTGATATACCATGATTTTATATATATATTTATGATATTTGATATGCAGTGCATTTTTAATGTAATGTTGCCCCTTGTCTGGACCTTGAGTCCGAAATAAAGTTTATTATTATTATTATTATTATTATTAAAGTAATACTGAATACTGAATAATACCTGATATATCATTGGAATCGGAGTGGATGGAATCCGCACTTTGTGGACAAAAGTTTGGTGATCTCTCTGATGCCGATAAGCAGCAGATTGTGAGGCAGTGCAGAGATCTGTTGGACACACTCATAAAGATCCAGTGATGAGGAAGCTGAGTTAATCTGATCTTGATCTTCATGGAGAGAGTGGTTCAGACACGAGAGCATAGCTGAAGGTGTTCCTACTGAATGTAACATACCTTGTGATGAAAACAGTACAATGGTATAGCGGTAGTGCCTTACAGCAGCTGAGACCTGGGTTTGATCCTGGCAATGGATACGTATCTGTACAGAGTTTGTATGTTCTCCCTGTGACCTGTGTGGGTTTTCTCCGAGGTCTTCCGTTTCCTCCCATGCTCCAAAGACGTACAGGTTTGTAGGTTAATTGGCTCGGTATGATTGTAAAATATGTCCCTAGTGTAGGATAGTGTTAGTGTGCGGTGATCGCTGGTCGGAGCGGACTCGGTGGGCCGAAGTGCCTGTTTCCATGTTGTATCAATAAATAAACTAAACTTGAGCTTGCAAATATACGTTCTGGATCTCCAATCGAAAGAAAATTGAATTTATTGTTATTAATCTATCGTAGCAGATTCCAGGTTATTGATTGAAATGAGGAACAAGCAATGGACATGAATCACATTGTCACTGAATCATTGAAAGAAGCAAATCTGAATGGTCTGGAGTGGTCTAAGAATTCATGAATTCAAAACAAAATGCTGGAGATATTCAGCAGGTCAGGTAGTGTCTGCAGAGAGAGAAAGGGAGTGAATGTCCATCAGATGGGAGTATTCTTGATGAGGCAAGCTGGCTATTGTCAGGTTGAGTTGATTACAAAATGTGCTGTGCACAACAGTTTGTCAAATATCTGGCGGAGAGCATACTGACTGGTTACATCACAGCAATGTCATGCGGTCACAGGGACAACGTACAAACTACATACAGAATGGGCCTGTAGTCAGGGTCTCTGGCATTGTAAGGCATCAACTCTTCTGCTGTCACTTTTTCATCCTATTCCCGTTCTGATTTCTTTGCCCTGTGAGCTTGAGAGACGGCATCTCAAGTTCCAAATGAGCAGTTGTAGCCTTCAAGACTCAGTATGTAATTTAGGTATCTCTTTCGTTCTCTCCGCTCTCCACTGATGTTGATGGATATTTTAGTTTCAAATCATTTAGTTTAAAGATACAGCATGGAAACGGACCCTTTAGCCTGCCGAGTCCACACTGATAATCGGTCACCAGTCCAAACTGGTTCCATGCTTTCTCAACCACTCTACCGCCAACACAGGAGGGGCAATTTACAGAGGTTGATTAATCTACAAACCTGGGTGTCTTTGGGATGTGGGAGTAATTCAAAGCACCCAAAGGAAACCCACATGGTCATGGGGGAATTTTCAAACTCTTCACGGATATCACCCAAGGTCAGTATTAGACAATAGACAATAGGTGCAGGAGTAGGCCATTCGGCCCTTCCAGCCAGCACCGCCATTCAATGTGATTATGGCTGATCATCCTCAACCAGTTCCTGCCTTCTCCCCATATCCCCTGACTCCGATATTTTAAGAGCCCTATCTAGCTCTCTCAAAAGCATCCAGAGAACCTGCCTCCACTGCCCTCTGAGTCAGAGAATTCCAGAGACTCACCACTCTCTGTGAGAAAAAGTGTTTCCCTGTCTCCGTTCCAAATGGCTTACTCCTTATTCTTAAACTGTGGCCCCTGGTTCTGGACTCCCCCAACATCGGGAACATGTTTCCTGCCTCTAGCGTGTCCAAACCCTTAACAATCTTAGATGTTTCAATGAGATCCCCTCATCCTTCTAAACTCCAGAGCCCAGCTGCTCCATTCTCTGAGCATATGACAGTCCCGCCATCCCGGGAATTAACCTTGTACCTCACTCATTGAATTGAACTGAATTGAATCCTTTATTTGTCATTCAGACCTTTCGGTCTGAACGAAATGCTGTTGCCTGCAGCCATACATGTAATAATAAACAACACACAATAAACACAAATTAACATCCACCACAGTGAGTCCTCCAAGCACCTCCTCACTGTGATGGAGGCAAAAGTCTTAGGGTTACTGTCTCTTCCCTCCTCTTCTCCCTCTGCGCTGAGGCGATACCCCACCGGGCGATGGTAAGTCAGTCCCGCGGTTCAAGCTTCGCGGCCCGGGGGTGGTCGAAGCTGCCGCCCTCCAGTCCAGCGGACGCAGTTGTTGCCACGGGAGCTCCGGAAAACAGGCCTCAACCTGTGACCCGCGAGCTCCCGACGATGTAATCCACTGGCCCGCGGCCGAGCCCCGGATTCAGGTCACCGCCGCCAGAACGCCGCCTCAGCCACCGGAGCACCGTCTCCGCCCCGCACCGGGCCGCCCACACGGGAGCGTCTCAACCCCGCACCGGGCCGCCCTCACCGGAGCGTCTCAGCCCCGCCCCCACGGGAGCACCTTCCAGCCGGGAGCCGGGCTGTCCTCACGGGAGCACCTTCCAGCTGGGAACCGGGCCGCCCACACGGGAGCGCCTTCCAGCCGGGAGCCGGGCCGCCCACACGGGAGCGCCTTCCAGCCGGGAGCCGGGCCGCCCACACGGGAGCGCCTTCCAGCTGGGAGCCGGGCCGCCCTCACAGGAATGTCTCAGCCCCGCGCCGTCCACCCTCACCGGAGCGCCGAGTCGTGTTGCTGCCCGAACGCCGCCACAGCTCGAAGACGGCCAGCCTCGCGTTGGTAAGTCCTGGCTGGCTCTACCTCCGGATCCCCGAGGTTGGTCGCAGGTTGGAGGCCGCCAGCTCCGCCATTAGGCCTCAGCGCAGACGGGGGAAGAGAAGGGGGATACGACAAGAAAGTCGCATTCCCCCGAAGGGAGAGACAGAAAGCCCTGTTTCACCCCCCCCCCCCCCCCACACATAACACAAAAAAGTAAAAACAGGCAGACTGCAGGCGAGCCGCAGCCGTTTCACAGGTCCGCCACTTCCGGAATACCTCACTCATCTCCTTTAAACTATGCCCTCTCACCTTAAACCTATTGACATTTCCACCCTGTGAGAAAGGTTCTGACTGTCTACCCTATCTATATCTCTCATAATCCCAAGATGGCGGCGCTGCCTTTGCAGCTGCGGCTCGCCTGCAGTCCGTCTGGTTTTTTTCTTTTTTTTGTTGTTCTTTTATCCTGTTTTAGTTCATTTGTGGTTTATTAGGTTGTGTATGTGTGTGGGTGGGGGGGAGAAATGTTTTTGGTCTCTTCCTTCGGGGGGATGCGACTTCTCTTGTCGTATCCCCCGTCTCCGTCTCCGCCGAGGCCTAATAGCGGAGCTGGCGGCCTCGGAGCTGGGGCAGCGGCAGCGGCCACCCAATCTTGGAGCTGGGGAAGCGGCAGCGGCCACCCGGCCTCGGAGCTGGGGCAGTGTTCCGGTGGCAGCGGCCACCGGACCCGACCGCGGGCCCAGTGGACGACATCGTCGGGAGCTCGCAGGTCACAGGTTGGTGACATGTTCTCCGGGGCTCCCGCAACAACAGCTGCGTCCGCTGGACTGGGGGGCCGCAGCTTCGGCAGCTCGGATTCAGCCGCGGGACTGACATTACTTACCATCGCTGAAGGGATAGATTAGCACAGCACGAGGACCCAACTGAAACTTGAACTCAGGAATAGATGAAAAGCTATACTTTATAACCTACGAACCTATCTCCATTGACGTATTACCGGTAACCCATTCCACCTCCCTTGTTTTTCTGTTGTGTTTTTTTTTTGCTTTCTTTTTTATTTGTAACTTTCTACCCTCTCTTTTTCCCTCTTTCTATAAAAAATAAAAACACTAGAAGCAGAAGTAATTGATAATGGAAAATTTTAATAATGTATGACTGATGTATATGAAAAGTTTTTTTACTATAATATGTAACTACATTTTATAATATGTCTACTTCTAATAAATAAAAAAATAAATAAAAAAAGAAAATACTCGACGTGATGTGGACTCACTGTGTCATACACAGGGAGGCATTGGCGTCCAAGAAAAGGAGCCCTGTGTTACATGACGTTTTGAACAGCAGCATCAAAGTGATCAACATCATTAAGCTTTGGAGCAGCTACTACCCTTTGCCTCCACATATTTATGTGAGGCCTCCTTCTCTGCAATGACTGTGATCAAAACAAAGCAGAGAAACAGACTGTGCCTGGAGAAGAGCTTGATCACAGCAGTTGCCTCCCTGCCACCAAGAATGAAAAAGATCCTCAGTGAAGCACAAGCCCAAGTGTCTCACTAAAATGTCTCACTAAGTGCAAACACACTCAGTTCAGTGCAACAATGCAATATTCAGTGTTGACAGTTTGTAACGTTAAGATGTTAGTCTTCTTTTTGATTCTTAAAAATATATTTTAAGATGATAAATATTTTTATTTTTTATTTTTTGTAATTTCTGCTTTTATTTAAAATTAAGTTAATGAGTTCTTTTTTAGCACAGATCTTTACTATAATCCCAAAAGAGGACACTTTATGTTGATAATTATTTTTATGTGCACAAATCTTTATTTATAATTAAGTTAATTATTTCTTTCTTTTTTTTAGTTATATCTTTTTATTTCCAAATAGTTCAAGAGAGACCACTACAAATGAGCAGTGTTTTGCACATTTATGGAGTTTTAAATGGTTCATTTTATAGTTTTAAATGGTTATATGGTCACTGTTTTCACTACATTAGTTTGAATCACTACATTTTAGTGATGAGAAATATTTGCAATAAATTTAGTCATGGATTATTAACATTTAAAATGTTCGAAATAGTTTTTTTTCAAATGTTTGAATTTTGTATGTGTTTATCAGTTCCAAAGTTTAATAAATCAGACACTGATGGCACAGTGCTCTGTTTTAAGTCTTTTTTTTTTCAACCAAAAATGCTTTGCGCTGGTTAGGGGGTACTTGGCTGAAAAAATATTTCACAGGGGGTACATCACTGAAAAAAGGTTGAGAACCACTGTCTTAAAATATGCTCTTTTTTTCACATTTTCCGTCTGGATGAAGTCATTGACCTGAAATATTAACTCTCTTTCTCCACGGGTGCTGCCTAACCTGCTGAGATTTCCTGCAATTCTCCTTTTTATTTCAAGGTTTCCAATATCAGCAGTTTTTTTTCTTTGAGATTTCAGGGCTCATTGTTGGAGTGATGCGCAGTTTGGCAACAAAATATCAGTGAATCATGAGCAAACTGTCTAGTCTGTTGCATGCAAGCATGATTGCTTTGTAGCCTAATGGCCGGTTCTCACGGTGCGACCTGACGCAAGATGTCACCAGAGTGAAGTGGTCGTGGTCCAGCACGAGTTCCGCACGATATAACGGGGGGTAGATAAAGAGTTCCCACGGTACTCGGCATTTCTGTCATTTGTGCGAGAGACTTGTCCGTCTCCCGATCTTTCCCGTTAATCGTGAATGAACATCGTGGACTGTAGTGTAGTTAATCACGTGGCACAAATGATGTCACTTTTTTTCACACACTATATAAATATCCTCCGTTCGTAGAATTGGCTCATTTGCAGACATGCCTATACAAAGTTGGTTCGAGTACAGGCTGGTTGTTATTTTCATTGACGCGCTGTATGCATTAGCGCAACATGTGCATTGAAAACGCTTGCGTGAAGGCAGAAGGGTGAGATTAATTAAAAAGAGAATTAAGAGGAAGTCTCACTGGGTTAAGCCCATGTTTCAACGGAGACCTCAATTTGGACAATATGAGCAACTGCTTAATGTGCTGTGCGAAGAGGATAAAAGTGCATTCAAAAACTTTGTCAGAATTTCACCCGAGCTCTTTAATGAGTTAAAGAATAATTTGGGACCTCTGCTGAAGAAGACTGACACTGTAATGAGAAAGGCACTGGAACCAGGGTTGCGCATAGCAATCACCCTCCGCTACTTGGCCTCAGGCGATTCTTATAAAAGTCTGTCTTACAACTTTCTTGTCGCCACCAACAGCATCTGTGGTATTGTCCGAGAAACCTGTGAGGCGATCATCCAATTTTATTCAGCTGAAGTGATGGAATGCCCCAGTACACCAGATGCGTGGAAGGGAGTTGCACTGGGGTTTGAAAACAGGTGGAACTTTGCTCACACATGTGGGGCTTTGGATGGCAAGCATGTGGCAATTCGTAAACCACCCGGAGGTGGCTCAAATTATTTCAATTACAAGAAATTCCACTCAATTGTACTCATGGCGGTGGTTGATTATAACTACAACTTCCTGTATGTGTATGTGGGCACACCTGGAAGTGTTGGTGATGGCCGGATTTGGAAAGAAACCTGGGTTGGAAAGAAAATGGAAGGTGGAACAGCAGGCATGCCTGATCCAGAACCTCTGCCCGGACATCCCATATGCGATGGTTGCTGATGAAGCCTTTGCACTATGGCCCTGGATTATGAAGCCATATCCACAGAGGAATCTAACTAGGGAACAGAGGATCTTCAATTACAGGCTGTCAAGGGCCAGGAGGGTAGTAGAAAATTATTTTGGCATCTTGGCAAACAGATTTAGATGCTTGCTCAAGACAATGGAGCAGAGGCCCAAGAATGTGGAGAGTATAGTATATGCAGCATGTGTTCTGCACAACCTGATCCGAATGAGAGGTGCAGCTGCTGGATCAGCAACATCCATCCAGGACGGTGACATAGTGGACAGTGACACAGGGGAAGTAACACTAGGTGCTTGGAGAAGTGGTGCGAACAAGTTGAAAATGGTCTCACTGCAGCGTTTGAAAGGTAACTCGGGCACATCCAGTGTGAAAGAGCAAAGAGACCATCTCTGCGCTTACTACAATTCACAATTAGGGAGTGTGCCGTGGCAGGACAGCTATATTGATGGGTAGCCGACCACAGGAACACTACTGCATGTTATAAGCTGACTTCCTAGTGTTGTCCTCTGAAAAGTGCTTCCTATAAGATGTTCGTCCGCAAAACCTGCCGTTTAGAACATTGCATTGTCCCTTTAAATGCCTGAGTTCACGCTTGTAGCAGAGGTTGATGGATATAATGTGTTTTAAATAATCTCGCGTGCCTCATTTGTTGTATTTCGTGTTTGCGAGGCCCTTTTACAGACAAATGTTTTGTGTGATGCATCTCCTCTCACTATGTGACAGAATTCGTCTTCTTATATTGTCAAATAGGAATAAAGACTTTGTATCACATTTACCGTGCTGATTGTCTTATTTCATTTTCTACCAAGAGGTGAAGAACACGTTTAAATAGCTGAACATTTCAGGGTCCTGCACACTCAAACATGTAAATGAGTGAAAATGTGATTATATCACCTCCATTAAGGTATTTTGTGTTTCAGCATGAGAGGGATTATAACATTAGAGACATTCATCTTGTAGTGATGTATTAATGAGGATTTGCAGACATCAAGCTGATAGTAAAAAATAAATTTATTTAGCAGTGAGGTAAACAAGCAATGACAATCAAAATGCTGAGGTAAAAGCTTTATCACACTTCAGGATATAATAAAATGTGGAGCCACCAACATGAGCATCACATCACCACTCACATGAGCACCCGGGATACTCCGCAGCCTTCGTCTCCAGCAGGTTGCGCTTTCTCTCCCTATTTCTATAATCCTCTCTGGATTTGTCATAGAGAATCTCATTGCATTGGTACCACTCCACCAGTTCCCCCTCTTGTTCCCTGTTGAAGTTATATGGCCTTACCTTCTGCCATCTTCCCTTTATGTTATCGTCTGCTGAGGATATTGGGGAGGCAACAGCTACTGGGGAGGCAATCTCAAATCCACCTTGATCACCCTCTCCCTGCTCCAAGGAGCCCACAGGCCGTGGTATCTCTGGCATCTCCTCTTGCCTCTCCACCTGTCTCTCTTGCTGAGTCTCCTCCTCATTTACCTGCATGGCTAAAAACTTTCTGACTTTCTTCGACCCCTTTCTTTGCGCTTTTCTGAGAGGCATCTCTGCAAGTCTTACTGTGAAAAAGATTCTCAAACAATGACAATTAGGTGGGACGTCCTCGATGGACACATGGTCCATTGGCGATATTGAGACCACCTTTTTTACTCACCTTATGTCCCCTCTGTCAAGCTTCCGGGTTTACCGTTCGCAGGAGTTCCCACGGTACCCGCAAGAGTCATTACGGATATCGCACGGATATCGCACTGGCATCTGCGTTCATACAATGTTGCAACTCTGCTCAAGTCACTCTTGGAGAAATTCAAAAAATTTTGAATTTTCTCCCGACCTTACAAAGTTACACGACTACCTGCCGTTAGCGCCACGGAGGTCCTCGGTGGTCCACGAATGCCGTACTGCTATCGCAGAAGGTTCCCACGATGTTAAACTCTTGTTAAGTCTTGCTTCAGGTCGCACCGTGAGAAAGCCCTTTAAGAGGGTGCACAAGTGTACAGTGGGAGTGCATCTTTAATAAAATATGAACAGCAGCAATAGTAAAAAATAAAGACCCTACAATGCAAATGATGAAAACAGTGCACAAGAGCCCATATGACTGAAGGTCAGGTATGAATACATTTGTACTTTAGTCTTTTTCAGATTATGCTTTTATTTACATGATGACTGTGGTGTTAATGAGATTAGCACATTTGTGGTGCACTGGTCTTCAGAGTCATTAGTACTTTGATACATACTATTGTGAAACCTGTTAATATGGTTCATTAGCGACTCTTGTGTAGCAATGCAATAAATGCTGAAAATCGCATTATCAACCCCAATGTTAATCGGAAAATATTTGCAAAATTGTTTCCAGTATTCCTGATGTTCTTCTAACATTATTAACTAAACTAGATTGAATCAGTTTTGTGAGTGGCAGTGTTGATTGTAGGAATCTGATCTGTAATGCTGTTGATGTCTTGCTGTTATTATCAGTTGACATATGCATCATTGACCTTCTTTTGAAACCATGACTTAGCTTCCAGCACATTTATAGAAATTCCCCAAGCAGAATTGCCCATTGTCCTTGTTGACACATTCCCCTTTTTCCAAAGACTCTGGACAACGCCACTGTTGCCTGATATTTACAACCTTTCTAACATTGGTTTATTTTGATTATTTCAATAATATTTGCAATCATGTTCTGCAGAAGCTTTATTTTGCCTCCAGTATGATGCCTTCCTCCTGAGATACACATTTAAAGAAGTGTCCTGTTCCAAGAAACATAGACATGTACACAGAATCCAGCTACTCATCTCACCACATCTTTGTCGATTATCATGCCAATCTATTTTTATCCCATTTGTCTGCATTAATTCAGAAGGGTCTCGACCCAAAACGTCATCCAATTCTTCTCTCCAGAGATGCTGCCTGTCCCGCTGAGTTAGACACAAAATGCTGGAGTATCTTCCTCTATGCCTTCCGCATTCAAAATTGTGCAGATGCTTCTTAAATGTTGTTTCAGTTCCTACTTCCACCACTTCCTCAGGCAGATTATTCCAGATACTAAAACTACCTTGTATGAAAAATCACCTCTTCCCCTTTAAACCTCCTTCCTCTCACTTTCAAACTGATGCTATCTAGTTTCAGACACCAATACCGTGGTAAACAGATTCTGGCTACCTACCCTGTGTAAGCCTCCCATGCTTTTATAAACCTCTAACCTGTCTAACCTGTAACTCTCTTTGCTCAAGGAAAACACAGATCCAGCTTATTCAGACCCCTCCAATCCAGTCAACATCCTTATTTCAAACGTATTCTATTCCTTTCTAGCTCAATCGCATACTTTCTGTAGTGTGGCAACTAGAACTGCATGTGATACTCCAAGTGCTGCCAAACCAACGCTATGTTTGTCTCCAGCATGACATCCCAATTCTTGTATTCAATATCTCAGACAATGAAGACAAGCATTCTATACACCTTCTTCACCACCCAGTCTATCTGTATTGTCACTTCCAGGAAACTATGTACTTGTACCCTAAAGTTTCTTTATTCAACAGCACTCTCAAACTCTGCCATTGTTACATATGTGCTGCCCTTATTTAATTTTCCCATATTCACTTGTCTGAGTTAAATTAGACCTGCCATGCCCTTGCCCATTTTCCCAGTTTATCTATAGTTTGTTGTAACCAATGAGCATAGCTTGACTTCTCCTGATGTAGGTGCTGTCGTAGGTTGTCGCCAGGATGACGTAGGTTGTCGCCAGGATGACGTAGGTTGTCGCCAGGATGACGTAGGTCATTGGCGACTATCTACGTCAACCTACGTCAACCGGCGACTGAATTGTCTTACCTTGTCATAGCTTGTCATGGGTGGACATCGGTTGCCGTAGGTGTGGTCATAGGTGAAGGTACTAATGGGTCGCTTGCCGGTGGTCAGTAGCTTTCCGTAGCTTGACATCGACTAGGTGGTAGGTTGTTGTAGACATTGTCGTGGACATTGTCGTAGTGGGGATCCAGTCGCCATTTTTTCGGTGACCTGCTGTGACTATGACAGTCGCCAAAAAATTCGCCTAAGTGGGACAGGCCCATTAGAGAACCTTTTTCTTTGTTCACTAGCCACCAATTTTATGTTACTTCAAAGTACAAACAAAAATGCAAATTTACTAACTATGCAATCTACGTTCACATCCAAGTTGTTGATAAAAATAATAAATAACAGTGGACCTACTACTGATCCTTGTGGCACATTACATGTTACGGATCTCTAGTCTATAAAACAACCCTTCACCCCCACCTTGTGTCTCTGGCTTACAAGCCAATTTTGCATCCAATTTGATTATCTTTGATTATCTTTGATTTCATGTGATCTCATCTTCTGCATAAGCCTACCAGGTGTTAATGGTCAAAGGCTATACTAAGGTCCACATAAACCAATGTCGACTACCCTGCCCTCATCGATCTCACCTGACAATGCGTCATTCCCTCAGTAATGGCAGCAATGAGTGACTGCTGTACTTCCAGCTGTCCATTCCACGCTTTTTAAATAGGTTTGATAATTTTGTAATTCAGTGGATTTTTTCTGGGTATATATGTATTTCAGAAGTGTACCTAGGGAAACTACGGCTTAATTTCTTAATATAGTAGCCCCCCCTCGGTCATTACTGACCATGGGTGATGCATCCTAGTTGGCAGGTGATGTGTGGTCGGATGCAAGCCTGGGCGATGTCATATGGAGGACAGGCAGTTGCTCATGCAACATGTCCCCCCTCTCCATGTCGCTGATCGATAGGGCCGTTACAGTTTAGCACCAGCGCCGTCGCAAGAGCTGCCAGAGCGAGGTTGTAGACAACGATGAACTGCCTTAGGGGCTCTGACTCCGGATTTTCTTGAGGTTTACTCCAGGAGCCTTTTCCATTTCTGGATATGGAAATCAGAGTTTTCCCTATCCTAGATGGACTGCCTTCCTAGGCTGACAAGCCCCATCTGCCCGAGACTCATGGGGGTGGGAGCGTCTACTTTCCTGTGCAGGTCTATAGCACCTGCTCACTACCAAATATATATATTCTTAATATATAATAATTAAAATGGCACAATAGTTGCCCATATTCTCAACTATTCTATCCCATGCCAAATAATCTGATTACGTTATCAATAGAAACATAGAAACATAGAAAATAGGTGCAGGAGGAGGCCATTCGATCCTTCGAGCCTGCACCGCCATTCAATATGATCATGGCTAATCATCCAACTCAGTAAAATTGATAGTTGTTTAAGATGATTTCAAACCTTGTCACGGAATGGGTTTATTTATCAACATGCCAAAAATTAAACATATGCAATAATTTAAATGTTCAGAATTTTATAATGAAGTTATTACCAGTTAAAAATTGAAATACTGAAAAACAGTGAGCAGCTAATGCTAGGTACTTCCATTTTTATATTCATATTCATAAGATCATACGTGATAGGAGTAGAATTAGGCCATTTGGCCCATCAAGTCTACTCTGCCATTCATTCATAGTTGATCTATCTCTCCCTCCTAACCCCAATCTCCTGCCTTCTCCTGCCTAGATAGTGGGATATTATTTGAGGTAGCTATTTTTGGCACAACAAATAACACTTGACAGCACTAAAAGAAAACATGTTGATCAGAAATCTGACGTTGGTTGCTGGTGCTACATATCTACAACCAGTTGCACCTATGTCCAAACATTCAATTTGAATAAAGTGATTGTAACCAACCATTGGAAGATTGATAGAGATGACAGCTGGTATTAGAGTCATAGATTCATACAGCGCAGAAACAGGCCCTTCAGCCCAACTTGCCCATGCCGACCACGTGCTAATGTTTAGTCCATAAACCATTTCTGCCAATGTCCTTGTCCAAATGTCTTATAAATATTGTTATAGTACCTGCCTCAACTACCTCTTGATATTTAGGCATTGCGATTAAAAATGAATTCTTCCCTAATTTGGTTTGAATTTCAGTTGTAAAATGAAAATATTAAGTGTGTAAGTTATTTGGGCAAATCCTCCAAAATTATGGAAGAAATTGAATAAGCACATGGATATCTTAAAAGACAAATTTGCTGGCTGCAACGGAAAAACCCCCCCCCCCCCCCAATCCACATCAAGAATCAAACCCGTCTGGCCTGTGGACTTGGACATCACACAACGGTGTGAACAGGAAAGGCTGAGACGGAGATAACGAGATTCTCTTGGATACACAAAGGGAGGAACCAAGCCTCAGCAGACGGTGGTAAACAGGCCAGCACAAGCACAATCACCATCGGGGATGATAACGATCAGGCTGAGGGATCATGACATCAGCAAACCCCTTATCATCGGAAGCCTATTGTTCATGCCAGATCGAAACTGGGAAACATCAAAAGAACCCCTTTTATCCAGAGGACCACCTGGGGGTTTCAAAGGAAGCTCAGGTATAAAAGTCGAAGTTAAGTCAGAACTCTCTCTCTCTTCCTGCTCTTCCTGCTCGGCTGGACAGCTCGTGGGCCTGCATCGACTTCGCTGTGAGTATCCTGGTGACCTGGTGAATTTCCCGAAATAGGAGGTTGAGGGGAGAAAGGTCAAGGGGGAGTATGCTTGCAAGTAACTTGTGTTAAAGTAAGTTTTACGACGTGCCCGATAGTTTTCGTCCATAGTTTTAGTTTAAAGCATAAGTTTAGCCACGCATTGTGTAGTGTTGGTGAGATTCGATTTCTCATTGTTTAATAAAGCCTGTAAATTTTAGACTTGCTTTGAGTCCATCTTGGTTTCTGTTTTCTCTCATCGGCACACTCTGGTCAATTCAACCTTTTATCATATCCCACCATAATTCCGAGGTCTAGAACCTAGGGGAATCCTTTTGTGGAGTAAAGGGAAAAACAAAACCCCTACAGAATGGCGACCATGGCAGGACCTCGGTGGTTTGGGATATGTGATTTGTCAGAGGGGGTGAGAGAACGTAGCAAGATGGAGGAGAGAATCTCCTCTTATCTGTTTAAAAAGATCAATCTCACCAAACAATGGGTGATAGCACTGTTGAGAGCTGAGCAGCCCGCAGAAGCTGCAGCTCAATGGACGGAAAGCAAACTGTATAATAAAGGGCAGGAAAAGGCAGTTTGGCTAGCGTGCCTATCACAGCAGGTAGCCAATATGCAGAGACAGATAGATAGACTGGAAGAGCAACAGAGAGAAGCTAGGGCCAGCGCTGAAGAAAGCGCTAGAGAAGGGGAAGGGCTATCTGAGGAATGCAGTAAAGCCAGGCAGTGTATCTTGCAGGCGAGGGAGTCCCACAGAAATGCCCAGGAATTCCTCCAATGCCAGGTGGTAGAGGCAAAGGAGAGGGAAAGGAACGCCCAGGAACTCCTGGCTCAGAGTACACAGAAGTGCAGGGAGCTGGAGGGAAAGTTCCAGGATATACAAGCAGCATACAGGGTGGCCCGTAGCGAGCTAGGCAATAGTGATCACGGGCCTTGCCAGGCGAGGATAGCGCAGCTGGAGGAGACTCTGTCCAAGACTAGGGGACGGGTTCACCTGGTAGGACCAGGGGGGTCCCCCGGGGGCAGAGGGCTTCCCTCAGCAGATGATTCCCCAGTGGCAAAGGGGAATAGACCGCCTCCTGAGGCGCCGGGGATAGGTCCGGGTCGGCAGGTGGGGTTCGGGTTGTCCGGGGAGGGACAGGCCCAAGGAGGGGCGGGAGAGCACCCTCAGTTAGCGGCTTCCGCGCCATGTGTAGCACACCACGAGGTGGTGGGGTTACCGATCATGGTGGGAGAGCCAGGGGTAAAGGGGCAACAGCCCAGAGTAGGGCAGATGTGCCCGGCACGGCAAAGGAAATATGGTCCCCCGGTAGGGCAGGCAGATAGGGGGCCCATAGAGAGTGATATCATCATTCCCCATGGGGCACATGTGCTGAGGGGGATGGTGGCTCAGGTTCCCAAGTTAACCAGGGCAGGAGACCCGTCATTGCATTTTATGGAGGTGCAGCAGGCAGCCGAAATAAACGATTGCGATGAGGTAGAACGGGTAAAGCTGCTACTGATGACCCTAGATTCATACCTATGCAAGGCAGTGACCTCCAGGGAAGGGGGAAGACCTGAAACATGGGTAGCGGCACAGACAGCGGTTCTGGAGGCCATGGGGTTGAATCAGGGTAGTCCTTTCACCAGGGTGGGGGAGACGGAGCAGCAGGTAGCTGAGTCCCCGGACATGTTCGCAGACAGGCTGTGGGCAGTGTATGAGGGAGCGTGTGGGATGCCTTTAGATAGGCAGAATTTAGATGGGAGAACAGCTCACTGGCTGAAGACTCTGGTGGCGAATTGCCTCCCGCGAGTTAGGGCAAGGGCCGAGCACTGGTTCGACCCAGCTGACCCAAACCTTAACGAGGCGGAGGTGATCAGGAAGCTCACCCTTGCGTACCGCAATGGAGAGAGAAGTGAGGAGAAGCCCTTCAAGGGCAAGGTGCACGAAATAGTACCGGCACCCCCCAAAAGGAGGCAGTGGAAACAGGAAGGCAGCCAGACCTCTTCCGAGATGAGGCTGGTGTGCTATGGGTGTGGGAAGCCCGGGCATTACAAGAGGGAGTGCAGAAACCCAAGTAGAGCAGTGGGGGATAGGACCCCGGTAACGGCCAACCCAGCCCCGGAGGTAACAATAGATGTAAGAGATCTAATTACCTATTTGCAGTCAAAGGCGGGAGGATCCGGACAGGTAGCCATGGCAACAGGCCAGGGCACGCCCATATCCGCACCCCCGGCACCTTTATGACTTCCAGCGAAACAGCCCACATTCCTATGCCCATTAGAGTATGGCCCATGTGGGAGACCCTGGGTCAAGATGGAGGTCCAGGATGTGGTCGGGAGTTACCTGCTGGACACAGGTGCTTCCAGTACTATTGTCCACATGGACAATCCCCGTACATCCCCTCTATCTAGTGGGGTACCCTATAGTCTTGTCGGTTTTACGGGAAATGAGAAGACGGGGTTTTTCTCTGTTCCCTTGTCCATTCAATTAGGAGCACTCCAGGCGCAGTGGAAATGCGTCCTGATGAGTTGGGAGCAGGAGGGAAAGGGGATACTAGGCGCCGACTTTATAGTGGCCCACCAGGTCCTGGTGGACCTGAGGAACCACTGTTTGTGGGGCATAGCAGGAGAAGGGGCTGAGAGAGAGAAGGAGTTAATGGTCATCGAGAGGGCATCAGAGAGAGGGGCTCTGTGTGTCGTGAAGCCCAGAGAGGGGTACGATCTAGAGGTCCTAGTGAGGCAGACCCCGACAGAGTATCGAGGCCATGTTAAGCGAAATTTGGCCGCATTCGCTACTCACAAGCACGACTGTGGAAGGGTCACAGGAACAGAGGTCAGGATAGACGGGGATCCCATGTCCCGACCGCAGAAACAGTATAGTTTTCCCCGAGAAGCGGAGGCTGACTTAGAAGTCGCCTTGAGTTCACTGGTTAAGCAAAGCGTTTTGAGGCCCATAGCCACCCACGTGAACTCACCGCTCTGGCCTGTACGGAAGCCAGACAATTCCTGGAGGGCCACGGTAGATTATAGGGTCCTGAATAAGAATATTCCGGCTTGCGCACCAACTGTGGCAGCTGTAGCAGACCTATTAGCAGAAATTCCAGCGTCTGCATCTGTATTTACGGTGCTAGACATCTCGAACGGTTTCTGGTCTATCCCAGTCAGGAAGGAAGACCAGTACAAATTTGCTTTTACATTCAAGGGGCAGCAGTACACGTGGAACTGTCTTCCCCAAGGGTTCCACAATAGCCCCAGCATTTTCCACCAATGTATGGCGGAATGTTTAAAGGAATTTAGTGAGCCCCACAAGATCGTCCAGTATGTGGACGATATTTTGCTATTCACAGACACCAGTGAGGAACATGGGCCCCTAGTAAATGAACTGCTGAAGCTGCTCTGTAAGAGCGGTTTAAAAATAAACCCCAAGAAGGCACAGATAGGGTTACAAGAGGTAAAGTTCTTGGGACTGACCCTTAGGGCCGGAGAAAGGGGTATCGATACAGCAAGAAGGCAGGCAGTGCAGGAACTCCCAGTCCCAATGGACGTGGGGGGGGTAAGATCATTTCTGGGAGTCACGGGCTACTGCCGAGACTTTATAGAGGACTATGCCGCGACCGCAACACCTCTGCACCGGCTGCTACGCAAAGGGGTAGAGTGGGAGTGGGATGAGCAGTGCGAGTCGGCATTCGTCCATTTGAAGCGGGACCTGCAAAAGGCCCCAGCTCTGGGAGCCATTGACTACAGGGAGGAATTTTTCCTGGAGGTAGCCGCAAGCAGCGATGGCCTGAGCGCAGTGCTCCTCCAGGAACGGCACGGCAAGTTAAGGCCAGTGGTGTATTCCTCCAGAGTCCTCACAGAGGTAGAAAGGTCCTATTCAAACTGTGAGCGGCACCTGCTAGCCACATACTGGGCAGTGAAGAAGGTACAGGTCTTCATAAGAATGTCCCCCATAACCCTCCTGACCCACCATACCCCAACCCAGATGCTGCTGGACGGTCGGATTAAGGATGGGACCGTTAGCAGTGCGAGGATCACTCGCTGGACCCTTCTCCTTTCCCAAATGGCCTTACGGGTTGAGAGGCTATGTGAGCCCAAGCTCGCAGCCAATTTGGTGTACCCAGGGGAGCCACACCATTGCTCGGTGGAAGGGGTATGGGAGGTGGACTTTGGGCTTAGAGCAGGGTTACATCCCACGGGTAGGGAAATATACGTGGACGGGTCCAGTTTCGTGTCCGAGGGCATACGGCTCACGGGCTGTGGGATCTGGGACCCCGAGGCAGAGATAGCCCTAGCTCTTAAACTCCCACATACGTTAAGCGCCCAGCAGGCAGAGCTGGCGGCGGTAATGTACGTGGTGACCCATCCCAAGCGTTTCCCCACTCCATACACCATATGTTCAGACAGCATGTTCACATGCAATTCCTGCACGGAATATTTGGCCATCTGGTCCCGCCGAGGGTACACCTCATCAGACGGGAAGCCCCTGACCACTAAACCACTATTAGAGAGGATTGTAGCAGCCGTAGGGAAGGGCGGGGATAGATATATCCATAAGGTGAAGGCCCATTCCAAAACGGAGCCACGGGGAAAGGGAAATCAGAGGGCGGATGGCTTGGCCAGGGAAGGAGCCAGGAGTGGGAAAGCATGGGACCCCTATCAGGAAGGACAGGTAGCTGCAGCCAGGGAGCAGCCTCGTGAAAAGGAGAGTGCGGGAGTGGTTTTGGCTCCGGACCTGACCACGGTCCAGGCACAAGACCCTATTTTAAAGGCTGCCTCAGCAGCCATTTGCAGGCAGGAGAAAACAGAGGGACCGTATGGGGGTAAAGACATGTCAGTGAAGGAAGGCATGTTATTCAAGGGAGATAAGTGGGTAGTGCCTTCCCTGTACAGAAGGGAATTTTTAAAACTAGCCCATGAGGGTCCAGGGGCAGGTCACCCTGGGCCAGAGACCACATGGCAGCGAGTAGAGATGGCAGGATGGTGGCCAGGGCTCAGGGAAGATGTTCGCGACTTTTGTGCAAGCTGTCTGGTTTGCGCAGCAAACAACCCAGACCCCCAGAAAAGGAAGGTTTCCATGGGACACATCGGGAGGGTGGAGGGGCCATGGCAGTCGATTCAAATCGACTACATCGGACCCCTTCCAACCGCTCAAGGGGGTTACAAGTACTGCTTAGTCCTTGTGGATGTGTTCTCAAAATGGGTAGAGGCCTTCCCTTGCAGAGCAGCCACCGCTATGGGTACGGCAAAAATCCTGGTTAGGGAGGTGTTCACCAGGTGGGGACTCCCACAGTTCGTGGAGTCAGATCAGGGGAGCCATTTCACGGGACAGGTCATGCAGTCCACCCTTAGAATACTGGGCATCAAGGCCAAGTGGCATGTGGCCTACCACCCCCAGTCCTCAGGTCCGGTAGAGCGGTTGAACCGGACAATAAAGGAAAGGATAAGGAAGGAAACAGGGGACTCACCCAACCGGTGGGTGGAGGTTTTACCCCTGGTCCTTATGGGGATTCGGGCCAGCCAGTCCGGGAGTACGGGGTACTCTCCCCATGAGCTTATGACGGGTCGGGTCATGAGAACGCCAATGCACATTATGGTCCCAGCCCTAACAGAGGGACAGCTCAGGGAAGTGAACCGGGACAAGTTTGCCAAGAGGCTATTTGAACAACTTAGACAGGTTCACTGGCAGGCAGCCAGAAACATGGGGGCCCAGCACCAAAGAAACAAGCTACTGCTGGAGCCTCGCAGGCATTGCGAGTGGGCAGTGGGAGACCAGGTAATGGTCAGGAGATATGCTAGGGTAGGGGTGTTTGAACCCTTGTATGCGGGCCCATACAACATAGTGGACAAAGCCAGTCCCATGGTGTATGCCATTCAGCTTCCCCGTAGAGTCAAATGGTTCCACATCAACCAGTGTAAATTGTTTGACCCCACAAGGGCAGGGAAAAGTAAGAAAGGGGTACATGTCAGAGAACAGGATCAGGAACAGACCCGGGTTGATGTGGAAACCGTAGGGGAGCCAGGTGAGTCCACAGGTAGTCAGCCTGAAGTAGCCGGCTGTGTTCCAGGGCGAGGACTGGAAGCAGCGGAGAAGGAGGCTGACTCCAGCCCTCCGCAGGCAGGTACCGTAGACTGCCTAAGAGAGGCAGAACTAGCAGAAGCAGAGGAGATGGAGGTATCACCTCTGGTGTGGGAACCCCCGGTCAGACGTAGGAGTGACAGGGGCCCTAAACCCCCAGTAAGGTGGTCCCCATCCCTAATTAAACCTAGGGCTAGGGCCGGCCACAGGAGGGCCGGGAAGGAGAGTGGCCGAAACAGGGCACTACGGAGTGCGGCTGGAGGGAGCCCAGTCTCCACAGGGAACGTAGGGGTAACTCAAAACCCCGTAGTGCAAAGGGAGGTGAGGGGCAGTCAGGCCCCTCGACAGGAGGAGTTCTGGCCTGCACGGGAGGGCCCACCAGAGGGGTGGCCCCAGCGTGACGGGGACCAGTTATGAGTTGGCCACCCGGAGACGGGTGGCGTTGTATATAGCATTGGTTTGTGTGTAAGTAGATGTAGTGTTTGGTAATTAGATATAAGGTTTTGTATAGCTACAGGGGAGTACAGGGACAGACAGTACGGGATCGAAGGGATGTGCTGTGGAAAAGTGGACCATAACAGACAAAACAAAACCCCAAATGCCATTTTAGGCGGATAGCTTTGTGGAGGCAAGGAGGTGTTTTGCTTTGTTTTCCAGATGGATAACCCCGCCGTATGGATGATGGCAATGATGTGCCTCCGAATGTGCGTGGCGCGTCGCGGGGACACGGAGGAGTCCATCGTATATGGGTGCTCAGGGGATAGAGCACCCCTCGTGTCTACTGGGCAAGGAAACCTGGTAGCGGATAGCCAGGCCGGATACTCCCATGAGGGAAGATGGCCTGGGTGGCTGGGGTCGAACTCGACCAGGTTCTCCAGCCACAGGAGCTTCGCCTACGGGGAAGCATCCATACCCTGTGCCGAGATACAGATGGCTACCGACCGGGTTAGGGTGACTGAGGGCAGGCGGGTGTGTTTAACCTGTAAGGGGGACGTTCCTTTGGGGAGATGGTGGTGGCTCAGGAAGCTGAGCTTGAACATGAGGGATCGATCCTCGGACTGGGAAAGACTGGACAATGATACCTACCGGACCATCACGGGGTCACCGGGAGGGATCACTGTATGTTGGGACAAATGGTGGGCCTATGACCAGGGGCTTTATTTATGTCTATGGGGGTCTGCCAAGGCGTGTCCGGTAGGGGCATCAATCACTTTCGTCAAGTGGTGGCAGAACCCCGGGAACGGGATAGATTGGGACCGCAGTGGGCAGGCATGTGTGGCCCCAAGGGCTGGGATGACAGTAAAAGCCACCGAATTGCTGGTTCAGGTGAAGAAGCCCCTACCCACAGCCCAACCGATCGACCCTCACAACTGTCCATCCACCACCAAAGGGCCGGAGAATGGGTTAGCACTTGTCCCAACAAAAAGGGTGCTGTACCAGGGAGTGCATTACGCTGTGGCCTCAGTAGTATTAAATTTGACTGAAGTGCGGTTACCCGCATGGTGCCCCCGCGAGACGGAATTATTATATCAGGCCCTGCTAAAAGACATGTTCCAGAAATTCCACAACCTGGATTTTGGGGACATAGACATAGAAGAGATGTACCGCGGGGGAGGGGATTTCACTTTGGGGTCCGGTAGGCAAAGACGAGGGGTGGTTAATGACGGGTTTACAGCATTTAACACGGGGACATCTATTATTAATAGCATGGACAACGTAGAACTGGCCTTGCAGATCAATCAGTTGAAGGGCCAGTTAAGAAAGGTTCTGGGGGAGGAAAATGCGGTGGTAGGATCGGGACTGCACGAAGAGGTGGCAATGACTCTACATCTAAAAGAAATCATAGCACAATTGGAGACACATGCAAAAACGATAAACGCTTTGATTAAAGAGGACCGGAATGCGTCCGATCAGGCTGCACAGAATGAGGTGTGTGGGCTGTATGGTGCGTGGTTGTTGGGGGAGGGGAGGAGCAACCTGGAAGACCTGAGGCAAGGTCGGGTCCCCTCCTGGATAAGCAACCAGCACCTAGCAGCGCTACACCCTTATAACAGCACTTTGAGTCCTTGTCAGCTTCGTGTGGCCTCCGAGGCCTACCCGGTACCGGTGGATTGCGGAAAATCCAATCACACCATAATGGGAGTGGTCGTACGAATCCCGGTAATGGGAACCTCGGCACGACCAGCTCCTCTGTACCGAGTGGAGAACGTGGGAGTTGTTCGTGGGGGGGTGCATATTCGCTACGGGAAGGTCCCGCCCTATGTCATAGTGAGGGAGCAAGCTGTGACAGGCATTGACCTTTTGGGTTGTCGGAGCCGGGGAGCACAGGTAATCCTGTGTCCCCAGCACATGGGTTCAGGACTGTTGGGGCACAGCCTATAAACTGCACCATGGAGGCGATGGCGGCAGACCATGTCCCTCCACAGGTGGCGTATATAGGCAGTGGGACGTACTGTGTCACCACAAGTGCCCAGCGGTATCAGCACGGATCACAGCTGTGGTGCCCGATACCGCACAGCAGCTTCTGCTTTAAACCCAGGGCAGAAGTCCATGTGGCACAGCAGCGAATATTACCCATCCCGGAACCTTCTTCGGTTCACCTCTCGGTACGAGAAAATGTAACTGACTTATTTGACTATGTTGCCCATTTTGGGTATGATATTCCCCCAGTGAATGAAAAATTAAAAGAGTTGCTGGTGGCGGTCGAGTTGTCGCACAAACACTTCTTCTCCCTGGAACAAAAGACTCTGGATATCGCCAGGGAGATCGAAGAGATCAAGTCTCCAAGTTGGTGGGACCTGGAGTCCTGGATCATAGTACCAGCATGGGTCCGCATCGTGTCCCATGTTCTGATCATCTGCCAGATGATAATTGTGGTGTATTTGCTATGCATTAATTGCAAATTTAAAAGGCGGAGGAGGATGGCCAAATTACAACAGCTGGTAAATCGAGCCGCCCGACGTCACCATAACGACACCCCATCACTGTAAAATGTCTGTACTCTAGTGCAATAGTTTTTGTACATAAGTTGTAATCCCTGCATTTTCAGGGAATGGTCGTGAGGGTACTGTATGGTTTGTGGGATTGATGTAAAGTAAAAGGTGTATAGTGTAAGTTAATGTGCTTCGAGGGCCTAGTTTAGCGATTAAGGGGGCTTTCGGGGTACATAATTTCACCTTCTCACCAGGAGTGTTTACAGCTCTTGAGGCTGGAGGATTGCCCACTAACTTTGTCAATCGACACGGTCCGTGCGAGCCTGGACGTGTCGTAGGGGCATGTAAGTTATTTGGGCAAATCCTCCAAAATTATGGAAGAAATTGAATAAGCACATGGATATCTTAAAAGACAAATTTGCTGGCTGCAACGGAAAAACCCCCCCCCCCCAATCCACATCAAGAATCAAACCCGTCTGGCCTGTGGACTTGGACATCACACAACGGTGTGAACAGGAAAGGCTGAGACGGAGATAACGAGATTCTCTTGGATACACAAAGGGAGGAACCAAGCCTCAGCAGACGGTGGTAAACAGGCCAGCACAAGCACAATCACCATCGGGGATGATAACGATCAGGCTGAGGGATCATGACATCAGCAAACCCCTTATCATCGGAAGCCTATTGTTCATGCCAGATCGAAACTGGGAAACATCAAAAGAACCCCTTTTATCCAGAGGACCACCTGGGGGTTTCAAAGGAAGCTCAGGTATAAAAGTCGAAGTTAAGTCAGAACTCTCTCTCTCTTCCTGCTCTTCCTGCTCTGCTGGACAGCTCGTGGGCCTGCATCGACTTCGCTGTGAGTATCCTGGTGACCTGGTGAATTTCCCGAAATAGGAGGTTGAGGGGAGAAAGGTCAAGGGGGAGTATGCTTGCAAGTAACTTGTGTTAAAGTAAGTTTTACGACGTGCCCGATAGTTTTCGTCCATAGTTTTAGTTTAAAGCATAAGTTTAGCCACGCATTGTGTAGTGTTGGTGAGATTCGATTTCTCATTGTTTAATAAAGCCTGTAAATTTTAGACTTGCTTTGAGTCCATCTTGGTTTCTGTTTTCTCTCATCGGCACACTCTGGTCAATTCAACCTTTTATCATATCCCACCATAATTCCGAGGTCTAGAACCTAGGGGAATCCTTTTGTGGAGTAAAGGGAAAAACAAAACCCCTACAAGTGTCTGAGTCTTAGGTGGAACCAGCAGTGTTAGCATTAGAGTTGGCATATTTAAGAATTTTTATGCAAAATTGTTATTAGTGAGGCATATTTGTTTGGTCATGAGTTGTGGATGACATTGGCAAGGCTAGGATTTATTGTCTATCCCTAAGCACCCTATACATAGAGTGGATTTTTTGAGAGGGCAGTTAAGAGTCAACCATGTTGTCATACATTAGCGAGACTGGGTAAAGGCTACTTTTTTCCTACTTGTGAACGGCAGTGAAGGAGTGAAGATTTACGAGGATGTTGCCAAGAATAATGAAGAATTTGCCAGGACCAGAGTGTGCAAGCTATAGGGAGAGGTTGAGGAGGCTGGATCTCTATTCCATGGAGGGCAGGAGGATGAGGGGAGATCTTATAGAGGTATACAAAATCATGAGAGGAATAGATTGGGTAGATGCACAGAGTCTTTTGCCCAGAGTAGGGGAATCGAGGACCGGAGGACATAGGTTCAAGGTGAGGGGGAAAAGATATAATAGGAATCTGAGGGGTAATGTTTTCACACAAAGGTTGGTGGGTGTATAGAACAAGCTGCCAGAGGAGGTAGTTGAGGCTGGGATTATCTCATTGCTTAAGAAACAGTTACATGGATAGGACAGGTTTGGAGGGAAATGGACCAAGCGCAGGCAAGTGGGACTAGTGTAGCTGGGACATTGTTGGCCGGTGTGGGCGAGTGGGCCAAAGGGCCTGTTTCCACACGGTATCACTCTATAACTCTATGACTCTGTGTACTTTGAAAGTAATCAAGAACTTTTATTATCATTGTAATTAAGTTTTAAGAAATGCAACTCCAAATCCTCATCTTGTGATTTCTGAAATTCCAAATCCTCAGCTGTTTCAGCTGTACTTAGACCAGGTCAATATTCCAGGAGACCCCATTCTAGTTTGGCAATTAACCACTTTAGCCGCTGTAGATCCATCACGTAGCAGAAAGACAAATGTGACTTTCACGAAGGCAAAACTGGAAGGTTAATGGTGAAAAAGTGAAAAAACACAGTTGAAGAGAAATACAAGTATTCTTGGAGATACTTGAGTTCCATTAAAGTAATAAATAGAATGAAACTATAATTTAGATTCAATTGGAAGGCAAATGTAATAAGAAGAAAATATGAAATCAGGTTAAATAAGCAGATAAGATCCTTTGGTGAAAGTAACAGAAATAAGAAATATAATATTGAGCATTGAAAACTAAACATAATAAATGGCAATGGATATTTTCTCAATGTACTCACTATTTTTGAGTATCTGAGGAGAGCAAATTTGCTCATGTAATGCATTACTTTGATTGCTACTAGAATAGGCAAAGAGCTTAGGAATTCATTTAGCGTCTGCAGATTATATGTAGTGCTGCATCTGATTTAGAATATTTTAAGTCTTTTGTGAGGATACAAGAAGGAAAATCCAATTATATTCACTTCATGTTCAGGTTCAACATATTAAAATTAGAATTTCTTGTTATGTCATATCTGAAAGTCAAAAACCATATCCGGCTACATTCGGCTTGCTCTGAGCACCGCTTACAACCGCCTGATACCCTTATCCTCACTATGTGCCATCTCCATGGTCATATTTATCATTTGCAGCTTTACAATTCCTGCTGACTTTGAAGTCTGGCTGGCTCCTGTGTTCTACAATTGGAGCAGGCCTGAACCACTGAAGCAGTGCCCCCAGACTACTCTTTTGACTTTTCACAGCTCACTTAATACTGCAGATGTGGCAGGTATTGAACATAGGGGTGTGCAGAATATTGAGGTAAATTGGACATCAAGGGAATGTTGTGGAGAACTGGTCATGGTTGGGGGTGGGGGGTGGGGGGTGAAATTGAAGCAAATGGCTTGTCGTGGAGAACTGGTCATGGTTGGGGGTGGGGTGAAATTGAAGCAAATGGCTTGTTATTGTAAACCAGATTTTTTGGGAAGTTGAGGTGAAATGGACGAGTGGCTTTGGTGTGAATTGGATTGCATGGAGCGTTGGGATGAGTCAGATATCAGGATTGTTGAGGCGATTCAGACTTTGATAGTGGGAACCATGTGACAAATTGCATATCAGAGTGGTGGTGTGGGTTTATGTGTTTATTGGAAAGGGTGGACATCACTGATTTGTTAGTTCTAATTGTCTGGAGGGATACAAGGTGGACCCGGATTAAACACTAAAGGGCCTGTCCCACTTGGGCGTCATTTGCACGTCATTTGCGCAACAGGCCGATAGTGACTGTCGCGTGAAAACCATCTAGCAGTATGATGGTCGCACGCCGTGCTCTTGAGGGCCCTGCTTCGTTTGGGAGCCATTTGCGATGTTGTTCATACTTAGTCCTATCTCCGTGGCAAGGATTTTCCCAGTGAAAAACTTTCAAAACTTTGCGCGCTTTATACCCGGTTGGTCTCGTGGTGCTGCGCTCAAATGACACGCAAATGGCGCGCCAACGGCGTACGGGCGTCGCATGGTTACGGATGTTGACGCATGGTGATGCATAATAAATTAGCACTGGCAATGTTCGTGCGTAACCGTGCGTCACCACATGCTACACGTACGCCGTCAGTGCGTCAGCGTACGCAATCAGTACGTCAGCATGCGCAAGGGATACGTCACGCAGGTGGCGCACAAGGATTTTGAGCATTGCAAAATCCTAGGACGTCGTGCGTTACTGCGCATCACTGCATACGCCACCTCAACACGCGCCATGCGTGCGCGTCACGACGTGCCAACCAATTTTTAGGATGTCGCGTAAATGACGCGCAAATGACGCCCAAGTGGGACAGGCCCTTTACTCTCCTTGCTACTGGCTTTCAGTTCAATAACTGCACTGATCATCTTTTCACTGATAGGATTCCCGAAGCACAGAAAGAAAAATAAAATCTTTAAATTCTTTACCAAAGTGACTTACCAGGATGGTATCAGGGTGAAAGAGTTCAGTTATGTGCAAAGACCAGATGATGGGACAAGTCTCCTTGGGCTAGATAAGGTTAGTTTTAATAGATGTGTTTAAAATGAAGAATAGCTTTGATAGGGAATAAATGTTCAATAGCAGAATGGGAAGTAACAATAAGACAGAAATTGAAGTTAAATTAACGAGAAACTAAGATAATATGATGAAATATTTTAATGCATTGGATTATTGTGATTGTAAATTTACTCCCTGTAAAGATAGTGGAACTTGATAAATAGTGACTTTCTGCAAGGAACTGGATAAATGCTTGAAGTGGGAATGTTTGCTGGATCATAGGAAAGGGGAATGGGACTAATTGGAAGCCCTTTTGAAGAGCTGGCAGAGCATTATGGGGAAAATACTGCCGTCTGTGTGGCATGACTCTATGAAAATGGAGGAAGATGGTCTAGATGAAAGATTTTGATGGCTGACTCACTTCCAGGGATATGGTGTTCTGTTTTTAACCATCCTACAATAAACCCAGGATTGAAAAGCTTTGAGGTGGGTTGGAATTACATGTGATAATTAATTATGTTTTATCATTGAGGGTTCACTAATTTGTTAGTTCCAATTGTCCGGATGGGTTATTGATGTGGATAGAGAACTGGCTGGCAGACAGGAAGCAAAGAGTAGGATTAAACGGGTCCTTTTCACAATGGCAGGCAGTGACTAGTGGGGTACCGCAAGGCTCAGTGCTGGGACCCCAGCTATTTACAATATATATTAATGATTTGGATGAGGGAATTGAATGCAACATCTCCAAGTTTGCAGATGACACAAAGCTGGGGGGCAGTGTTAGCTGTGAGAAGGATGCCAGGAGGCTGCAAGGTGACTTGGATAGGCTGGGTGAGTGAGCAAATGCATGGCAGATGCAGTATAATGTGGATAAATGTGAGGTTATCCACTTTGGTGGCAAAAACAGAAAAGTAGACTATTATCTGAATGGTGGCCGATTAGGAAAAGGGGAGATGCAACGAGACCTGGGTGTCATGGTACACTAGTCATTGAAAGTAGGCATGCAGGTGCAGCAGGCAGTGAAGAAAGCGAATGGTATGTTGGCATTCATAGCAAAAGGATTTGAGTATAGGAGCAGGGAGGTTCTACTGCAGTTGTACAGGGTCTTGGTGAGACCACACCTGGCGTATTGCGTACAGTTTTGGTCTCCTAATCTGAGGAAAGACATTCTTGCCATAGAGGGAGTACAGAGAAGGTTCATCAGACTGATTCCTGGGATGTCAGGACTTTCATATGAAGAAAGACTGGATAGACTCGGTTTGTACTCGCTAGAATTTAGAAGATTGAGGGGGGATCTTATAGAAACTTACAAAATTCTTAACGGGTTGGACAGGCTAGATGCAGGAAGATTGTTCCCGATGTTGGGGAAGTCCTGAACAAGGGGTCACAGTTTAAGGATAAGGGGGAAATCTTTTAGGACCGAGATGAGGAAAACATTTTTCACACAGAGAGTGGTGAATCTCTGGAATTCACTGCCACAGAAGGTAGTTGAGGCCAGTTCATTGGCTATATTTAAGAGGTAGTTAGATGTGGCCCTTGTGGCTAAAGGGATCAGGGGGTATGGAGAGAAGGCAGTTACAGGATACTGAGTTGGATGATCAGCCATGATCATATTGAATCGCGGTGCAGGCTCAAAGGGCCGAATGCCCTACTCCTGCACCTATTTTCTATGTTTCTATCAGTCCACCAATTCTCAGCCTATCCTTCCTTGAGGGGTAACTTTACCCCCGTCCCATTATAATCAATAATGTCCAAATTGGAAAATGTGCCTTTTAATGACTTTTCTTTATTGACGAGCAATAGATTTAAGAAGAAGTTAGCAAAAAATAGAACTTGTCACAAAGAAAAAAGGTTTGGATCCCTGTCCTGCTCTCTCTACGTTCCGATCTATACTTAGCTGAGTAGATTGGTTGAGGGGAGCTCAAGTATCATCAGTTTTACTGGCTGATAAATTCCAAAATGACATGAGGTGAAATAACCAATGGAGCTTCACAGCCATGTTAGACAGTGGTAATTCTGTTGCTAAAGCATTTAAACAGTCTGGTGAGAGTGACTAAAAAGGACAGGGCATAATTATCATTACCCTAATGCACTTATAATGGTCATTACACATCATATTATTATTCTTCTCTGACTTAATGTTAAGTCTTGTTTCATGCCCCAGGTACATTTTGCACAAACCTCTCAGGAGCTTACATTTACTCATCAGCAATCATCTGCAGTATAGACCAGCATCATGCAACCCAGATTATGGTGCCAACTAACTTACCAACACTATTACTGCACAGCCAGGCTTGTCAAATCTCAAGCACAGCCTGTAAATGTCATACATTTTGACCTACTCTTCCCTTCTAATGCATGCATGCGTAAACATGTGCAATCTAAAATTACGAAGGAAGCCAGACAGACAACAGGAAACGGATCAGGATTCATTGTAATACTGTTCTCAGCTGTCAAACTTTTCAAGCTACTGAGAACCATTTTCAGTTCCGTTTAAAGTGCAGCACTTTCAATTTAATAATCCATTTTCTTCTAATATTGAAATTAATATACATCAGTTTTAGATTACCTTTTTAATGGCTTTGACTAAAATGAAATTGCTGTTCAGCGCATAAGTAACATACAGCATTAGTGCATCAGTGACCAGAAAGAATTATAGGTGATGCCATGTTAAAAGGGGCAGATGAATAGAAGATAGTTGGATTCTCCTTTATTGTGTCTGTCAAAGCTATCTCATGTCCCTTTTTTGCACTCTTTTTTGAAGAAGTGTTTCGGCCCGAAACGTTGCCTATTTCCTTCGCTCCATAGATGCTGCTGCACCCATATAACCATATAACCATATAACAATTACAGCACGGAAACAGGCCATCTCGACCCTTCTAGTCCGTGCCGAACACGTATTCTCCCCTAGTCCCATACACCTGCGTTCAGACCATAACCCTCCATTCCTTTCCCGTCCATATAACTATCCAATTTATTTTTAAATGATAAAAACGAACCTGCCTCCACCACCTTCACTGGAAGCTCATTCCACACAGCCACCACTCTCTGAGTAAAGAAGTTCCCCCTCATGTTACCCCTAAACTTCTGTCCATTAATTCTCAAGTCATGTCCCCTTGTTTGAATCTTCCCTACTCTCAGTGGGAAAAGCTTATCCATGTCAACTCTGTCTATCCCTCTCATCATTTTAAAGACCTCTATCAAGTCCCCCCTTAACCTTCTGCGCTCCAAAGAATAAAGCCCTAACTTGCTCAACCTTTCTCTGTAATTTAGTTGCTGAAACCCAGGCAACATTCTAGTAAAACTCCTCTGTACTCTCTCTATTTTGTTGACATCCTTCCTATAATTAGGCGACCAGAATTGTACACCATACTCCAAAATTGGCCTCACCAATGCCTTGTACAATTTTAACATTACATCCCAACTTCTATACTCAATGCTCTGATTTATAAAGGCCAGCACACCAAAAGCTTTCTTTACCACCCTATCTACATGAGATTCCACTTTCAGGGAACTGTGCACAGTTATTCCCAGATCCCTCTGTTCACCTGCATTCTTCAATTCCCTACCATTTACCATGTACGTCCTATTTTGATTTGTCCTGTCAAGATGTAGCACCTCACACTTATCAGCATTACACTCCATCTGCCATCTTTCAGCCCACTCTTCCAACTGGCATAAATCTCTCTGTAGACTTTGAAAATCTACTTCATTATCCACAACCCCACCTAACTTAGTATCATCTGCATACTTACTAATCCAATTTACCACACCATCATCCAGATCATTGATGTACATGACAAACAACAGTGAACCCAACACAGATCCCTGTGGCACCCCACTAGTCACTGGCCTCCAACCTGACAAACAACCATCCACCATTACTCTCTGGCATCTCCCATTCAGCCACTGTTGAATCCATCTTGCTACTCCACCATTAATACCCAACCATTGAACCTTCTTAACCAACCTTCCATGAGGAACCTTGTCAAAGGCCTTACTGAAGTCCATATATACAACATCCACTGCTTTACCCTCATCAATTTGCCGAGTAACCTCTTCAAAAAAATTCAAGAAGATTAGTCAAACATGACCTTCCAGGCACAAATCCATGTTGACTGTTCCTAATCAGACCCTGTTTATCCAGATGCTTATATATATTATCTCTAAGTATCCTTTCCATTAATTTGCCCACCACTGACGTCAAACTAACAGGTCTATAATTGCTAGGTTTACTCTTAGACCCCTTTTTAAACAATGGAACAACATGCGCAGTACCTCAGGCACTATTCCCGTTTCTAATGACATTTGAAATATTTCTGTCATAGCCCCTGCTATTTCTACACTAACTTCCCTCAATGTCCTAGGGAATATCCTGTCGGGACCTGGAGACTTATCCATTTTTATATTTCTCAAAAGTGTCAGTACTTCCTATTCTTTGATCCTCATAGTTTCCATAGCTACTCTACTTGTTTCCCTTACCTCACATAATTCAATATCCTTCTCCTTGGTGAATACCGAAGAAAATAAATTGTTCCTTATCTCCCCCATCTCTTTTGGCTCTGCAGATAGCTGTCCACTCTGACTCTCTAATGGACCAACTTTATCCCTCGTTATCCTTTTGCTATTAATATAGCTGTAGAAACCCTTTGGATTTACTTTCACTTCACTTGCCAAAGCAACCTCATATCTTCTTTTAGCTTTTCTAATTTCTTTCTTAAGATTCTTTTTACATTCTTTATACTCCTCAAGCACCTCATATACTCCATGCTGCCTATAATTATTGTAGATCTCTCTCTTTTTCCAAACCAAGTGTCTAATTTCCCTTGAAAACCATGGCTCTTTCCAATTTTTACTATTTCCTTTCAACCGAACAGGGACATAAAGATTCTGTACTCTTAAAATGTCACCTTTAAATGTCCTCCATTTCTCTTCCACATCTTTCCCATAAAACAAACTGTCCCAATTTACTCCTTTTAAATCCTTTCGCATCTCCTCAAAGTTAGCCTTTCTCCAATCAAAAATCTCAACCCTAGGTCCAGTTCTGACCCTCTCCATAATTATATTGAAACTAATGGTATTGTGATCACTGGTCCCGAACTGTTCCCCAACGCATACCTCTGCCACCTGACCCGTCTCATTTCCTAATAGGAGGTCCAGCACCGCCCCTTCTCTAGTAGGTACTTCTATGTATTGCTGCAAAAAACTATCCTGCACACATTTTACAAACTCCAACCCATCCAGCCCATTTACAGAATGTGTTTCCCAGTCTATGTGTGGAAAATTGAAATCTCCCACAATCACTACCTTGTGCACCCGCTGAGTTTCTCCAGAATTTTTGTGTACCTTCACTTTTTTGCACCCCTGATTTCCACCTAAAGTGTATTTCTACATCTGCTCCAATCCTTTAGAGATTCAACTGATTGTATTTGTGGCCAGGTAACACATGTATGAAAGGTACAATGGTGTCATGCAGGGGCTCTATGCTGGGACTTCTGTTGTTTGTGATACATATAAACATCTAGAACGTAAATGTTGATGTGTTGGTTAGTAAGTTTGGAGATGACACATATCAACATTGGTGGATTTGTGGACAGTAAGGAAGGCTGTGAAAGAATACAATGGGGATATAGATTATTTACAGATATGGGCAGAGCAATGGCAGATGGAGTTGAATCTGAGCAAGTTTAAAGTGTAGTACTTTGGGAGGTTGAATTTGAGGGGAAAGTATACTTTTAACAGCAAGACCTTTAACAATGTACAATTGATGTACAAAAGGATCGTGGGGTCCAAGTACATTTGCCCCCTGAAAGTAGCAACATGAGTAGATAGAATGATAAATATGGCAGATGGAATGGTTGCCTTCATCTCTTGGGGCATTGAGTATAAAAGTCAGGAAGTCATTCTTCAACTTTACTAAACCTATGTTAGATCATATATGGGGCATTATTCGCAGTTCTGATAGCCTGTTGCAGGAAGGATGTGGAGGCTTGTAAAAAGTTTTAGTAAAGGTTTGAAAACATTAGCTATAAGGGGAGGTTGGACAATCATAGATTGTTTTCTCTGATCAATGAGAGGTTCAGGAAAGACTTGATAGCAGCATATAAGATTATTAGAGGCACAGATAATCTAGATAGTCAGAACCTTTTACCCAATGCAGAAATGTCAAAGACTAGAGAGCATAGTTTTTTGGGTCAACGTTTGATGGAGATGTGTATTTTCACAGAGAATGGTGGGTGCTTGGATCGCACTACCAGGGGTGGTGATGGACGCAAATGTGTTTTTTAAGAAACTATTATACAAGCACATGTTGGGAATGAAAATGGGATATGAATCACAAGCATACAGAGGAAATGTATTTAATTTGCCATGATATTCTATGCAGACATTGTGGGCTGAACGGCCTGTCTCTATGTTATATATTGTATTTTCTCCAAATTCCTGTACATCCATGACTTTCTCGTATGTGTTTATCTCCTGGCTCATCTCTTGTGGTTCTACACTTAAATTACCACATTGATCTGTGAGGTCAAAGGATGAATAGACAGAGGCTAGAGATGAAAACAAGACAAAAGGGCCACAGAAGGGGATAAATAGAGACAAACAGATACCCCCCACTCCCCACCTCCCCCACTAACCCCTCCTCTCCCTCAATCCCCCCACTCTACCTCCTCACCCCCATTTCCCCCTCCTTATCCCACTTCTCTCCCTCTATCCCCCTGCTCCCCCAATCCTCACCTCCCCCTATCCTCCCCACAATAAAAATCACGATTTAAAAAAAAAAAAGAAATTCTCAAATTTGCGTTTTTTCTTTATAATAACCTAAACACAATGTCAGCTGTTGATGAAAATGGAAGAATTTCATTAAAAGGTATTTGTTTTAGAATAAAATCAATGTCAATGAAAATCATGATTTTAAAAAAAAGTGTTATTCAGGATCCCATTTCTCACTTGGAAGGGTGCTGGGATCCTTGGATGGAGGTGAGATGAGAGGTGTAGGAACAGATATCAGGGGAAAAGGAAAAGTGCGTGGGGGTAGGGTGGTTTCGGTCGGAAGGGATGAGTGATCCAAGTGGAAACAATGGGACTGCCATGGCAGTCCTGTTTGTGCATTTTGGGAATGAAATAGAAACAGGCTGTAGAGATTTGTAGAACTTTAAAGATGGAGGTCGCCAGAGGAGATGAGCTCAGTGATAGTCTGGGTGATGGTAAACTGATGTTCGTCTATGTGGCCATAGTCAAGAGGTAGTTTCGAGGAAATGTCTGAGTGTTGGCATCTAGTCATGCTGGGTCACCCTTCCCTGGACCAACGGAGACTGAGAAGTGGCCTGGTGGAGATTTATAACATCAGGCTAGATGCAGGAAGATTGTTCCCAATGTTGGGGAAGTCCAGAACAAGGGGTCACAGTTTAAGGATAAGGGGGAAATCTTTTAGGACCGAGATGAGAAAAACATTTTTCACACAGAGAGTGGTGAATCTCTGGAATTCTCTGCCACAGAAGGTAGTTGAGGCCAGTTCATTGGCTACATTTAAGAGGGAGTTAGATGTGACCCTTGTGGCTAAAGGGATCAGGGGGTATGGAGAGAAGGCAGGTACAGGATACTGAGTTGGATGATCAGCCATGATCATATTGATTGGCGGTGCAGGCTCGAAGGGCCGAATGTCCTACTCCTGCACCTATTTTCTATGTTTCTATGTTTCTAGGAGGTCATAGATAGATTAAATTGCCACACTCTCTTTCCCATGGTTGGGATGTCTTAAACTAGAGGGCATAAGTTTAAAGTGTGAGGGAGAAATTTTATCTAAAAACTAATCTAACGAATAACATTTTAACATAAAGAGTGGTTGGAATGAGCTGTCAGAGGTGATGGTGAAGGTAGGAACAGAAACACAATTTAAGAGACATTTGGAGAGCTATTTGAATGAACAGGGCTTAGAGGAATCAACAGAGATGTTGTGGGCTGAAGGTCATGTTCCTATGCTCTATAACTCTGTGACTCTGCAGCACAATGAGAGAGAGATTGCATGACAACTGCACCAGAGTAAATAGAAGCATACAAGCAATCAATAGGAAGTTAACCATAAAATAACAAAGGGAGAAAGATAAGATGGGGAAATTAAAGGGAAAGATAAACGTGAGAAGAATTGTGTCGGAAAGCTGAGTATGGATGAGAATAGTTGAAGGGAGGTTGCGATGTGTTTGGCTTGTTGTGGTTTTTTTATTTTAAATGTAGAACCTAGAACATAGAACAATACAGCGCAGGAATGGGCTATTCGTCCCGCAGTGTTTGTGCAGAACATGATACCTAGTTACACTGATCTCATTTGACTGCGCATGATCCATATGTTGCTATTCCTTGCACTTATCATAGAAACATAGAAACATAGAAATTAGGTGCAGGAGTAGGCCATTCGGCCCTTCGAGCCTGCACCGCCATTCAATATGATCATGGCTGATCATCCAACTCAGTATCCCGTACCTGCCTTCTCTCCATACCCTCTGATCCCCTTAGCCACCAGGGCCACATCTAACTCCCTCTTAAATATAGCCAATGAACTGGCCTCGACTACCCTCTGTGGCAGGGAGTTCCAGAGATTCACCACTCTCTGTGTGAAAAAAGTTCTTCTCATCTCGGTTTTAAAGGATTTCCCCCTTATCCTTAAGCTGTGACCCCTTGTCCTGGACTTCCCCAACATCGGGAGCAATCTTCCTGCATCTAGCCTGTCCAACCCCTTAAGAATTTTGTAAGTTTCTATAAGATCCCCTCTCAATCTCCTAAATTCTAGAGAGTATAAACCAAGTCTATCCAGTCTTTCTTCATAAGACAGTCCTGACATCCCAGGAATCAGTCTGGTGAACCTTCTCTGCACTCCCTCTATGGCAATAATGTCCTTCCTCAGATTTGGAGACCAAAACTGTACGCAATACTCCAGGTGTGGTCTCACCAAGACCCTGTACAACTGCAGTAGAACCTCCCTGCTCCTATACTCAAATCCTTTTGCTATGAAAGCTAACATACCATTCGCTTTCTTCACTGCCTGCTGCACCTGCATGCCCACTTTCAATGACTGGTGTACCATGACACCCAGGTCTCGCTGCATCTCCCCTTTTCCTAGTCGGCCTAGTCGGCCACCATTTAGATCATGAGGCATATCCAAATGTCTCTTAAAAGCCACTCTGATTTCTGCTTCCACCACCACCCCTGGCGGTGTATTCCAGGCCCCCACCACTGCAAAAAACTTGCCCCGCACATCTCCATTAAACATTTCCCCTCTCACTCTGTAGCTATGCCCTCTAGATTTGGACATTTCCACGCAGGGAAAAAGGTGGACATCTTATCTCTCATAATTTTATATACTTCTATCATGTCTCCCCACAACCTACTTTCCAGAGGAAATAATCCAAGTCTATTCAACCGCACCTGGTAGCTGAAGCCCTCATAACCCATATGATTTTGTACATGCTTTTTAGATTTTAAATATTAATTTTTACCATATAGAAACATTGAAAATGTGTAACCAAGACTGCTATGAAGTGTGTTGTCAATTAAGTTATATTTACAGACTGATTTTTGTTAACATTTTGATTACATAATAAAGTACACATCAGTAATAAAAAGCACTTTGGTGATGGTGGGTGGCAAATATAATTCAATTCACTCTGCCATACCTTTTAATTAAAGAGTGCAATAGTGAAAATAATTATTATAACAAGAAATAAAGGCGGAGATTAAGATCAAGAGCACCTCTTCCTTTTGACTGCCTATGATCCTTTCGCTCTTTAGAAACATAGAAACATAGAAACATAGAAAATAGGTGCAGGAGTATGCCATTCGGCCCTTCGAGCCTGCACCGCCATTCAATATGATCCTGGCTGATCATCCAACTCAGTATCCTGTACCTGCCTTCTCTCCATACCCCCTGATCCCTTTAGCCACAAGGGCCACATCTAACTCCCTCTTAAATATAGCCAATGAACTGGCCTCAACCACCTTCTGTGCCAGTGAATTCCAGAGATTCACCACTCTCTGTGTGAAAAATGTTTTCCTCATCTCGGTCCTAAAAGATTTCCCCCTTATCCTTAAACTGTGACCCCTTGTTCTGGACTTCCCCAACATCGGGAACAATCTTCCTGCATCTAGCCTGTCCAACCCGTTAAGAATTTTGTAAGTTTCTATAAGATCCCCCCTCAATCTTCTAAATTCTAGCGAGTACAAACCGAGTCTATCCAGTCTTTCTTCATATGAAAGTCCTGACATCCCAGGAATCAGTCTGGTGAACCTTCTCTGTACTCCCTCTATGGCAAGAATGTCTTTCCTCAGATTAGGAGACCAAAACTGTACGCAATACTCCAGGTGTGGTCTCACCAAGACCCTGTACAACTGCTCCATTTCTCAGGAACCCTACTTGCGACATCTGTTCATTTCACTTACCTTTGGAACATAGTACGTCGGATGGGATTTATAAATAACTAGACTAAGTGGAACCCGTTGGGTCCCAGTCACATGGGAGGCCTGGTCCCCCAACACAACCTATTCCCCAACGCAATATTCCACCACTCACCCATTCCCCCAATGCAACCTGTGCCCCCAATGCAATATTCTACCACTCACCCATAGCCCCTAATTGCCCAAGTGCGACTGACGGGTACCCGTTATGACCCCCCTGATCCACCCTCCTCCCCTCACTGCCCCCACTCTGCACCTTGCCCTCCCCACCCCCCCCACCCTTACTCCATCCCCCCTCAACCCCCCCATCCACCATTAGTGGCTCTCCGGTGGCACAGCCATTCTGCTCAATGGGTTCCCATTGTGACGTAGAACATGCAGGTATTACTGCGCAGGTACAGCTGACGGGCGCGGCAAGTGGAAAAGGGATTTATTAAAGCTTAAAATGTGAATAACAACTATTTAAATGTTAAAGATGATATTTATTCAGTCCATTCTTTCTTGTTGCATGTCTTGTTGCATTCTGCAGCTGGAGGAGGGGGACGGCTTCAGATGGGGGCTGTCGGGGCTGGTGGGGGGAGTGCCTACAGCCGGGGAGGGGCACGGCTTCAGGCGGGAGCTGTCGTGGGCCAGTGGGGGAGGGGGAAGCGCTACCATGGCCTACCATTAACACCCCCCCCTCCCCCGGCCCTCGACAGCCCCCTCCTGAAGCTGTACCCCACCCCTGCTGCAGAACGCTCCCCCGCACAGGCCCCTGCCTGAAGCCGTCCGGTCCACAGACTAATCCACGCGGCGCTGACTGGCAGGAGGAGATCGATCTGCGCACGCGCGTTTTTTATGAATTTTAAACCTTGCTGACATTTACATTAGACCACCGATCTGAACAAAACTAGGTGCACTCGCAGTACAGGAGAAAGGCGAGTAAGCTGGCAAAAAATCGTAGCGCTATCGGTATCAACTTGGGAACACGGGTACCAACACTGCAGTGTCCAGGAATCAGAATAACCATATGTTATCATTTAAATTGACTCTTTGAAATGCATTAAGGGGTGGGGGAGCAGGCAGGTTGAGAAGGGAATCTAATTGATAATCTAGTGATCTGAATAGAGCAATTTTTGATTAAATAGGGTTGTGTAATGTTTGCTGGCAACACAAGAAGAAATTATCGCAATGGGAATCATATTGTTCTCTGTGTCTGGCTATGTAGGAGTTGGTGAGGTAATCCTATTGGTTTCATGTTGTAAAAAGTAATGTGACTTCAGCAGAGTTTGTTTTGTTTACTTTGTGAACTCCAAATCATGATATTTTGCTGTCGGCCTTTTCAAATAATGTGCATATTCTCAACAAACAATATTTGTTATTTAGACACAAAAATGTAATGATTAGGCCCCAAGCAGTGCAGATCATTCTTGATGGAGGCATCGAAGACAGCCCCCATGGACTTGTTACTGGACCAGCGTATACAAGTCTGGATCATAAATTCAGAGTCATGAGTTGGATGTTTAAATTCAAACTCCTCAACAAATTGTAGAATAAAAGTTGAGTGTCAGTTAAGGGTCTGTCCCACTTGGGCGACCAAATCCGCGAGTTCTGGCCCTTGACTCATACTCGCAGCATGGTTGACACGAGGTCGTAGGAGGTCTTTGTAACTCTCCTTCATGCTCGAGAGTAGTCCCCGCGTACTCGAGGCCTCAGCTAGGTCGCGGCGTATTTTTCAATGTTGAAAAATGCCCGCAGGTAAAAAAAGGTCGCCATGGAAAAAATCAAAAAAAAATTATTCGTAGGTTTAGTCGTAGTAGGTCGGCACGTTAGTCGTAGGTAATCAAGGGTAGTCGAAGGGAGTCTAAGGTAATCTTAGATAGTCTTCATCATAGTCGAAGGGCGGTCGAAGGAGGCAGTCTTCACTCTCCAATTTTCCCGAAGTTCGTCGTAGCTAGTCGAAGCTAGTCTTCAACATAGTCGAAGGAGGTCTTCTACATAGTCAGAGGTCTTCAACATGACATTTTTTCAAAAGGGGCTGTCCCACTTGGGCGACCTAATTGGCAAGTTTAGAAGAGTTTGAAAAAATGACGTGTTGAAGACCTCCTTCGACTATGTTGAAGACCAGCTTCGACTAGCTACGACTAACTTCGGGAAAATTGGACACCGAATAGTGGAGAGTGAAGACGACCTCCTTCGATCTCCTTCGACCTCCCTTCGACTATGATGAAGACTATCAACGACTACCTTCGACTACCCTAGATTACCTACGACTAACATGCCGACCTACTACAACCTACTACGACCTACTACGACTAAACCTAGGAGTAAAAAAGTATCGATTTTTTCCATGGTGACCTACTTTTACTCACGGGCATTTTTTAACATATTGAAAAAACGCCGCGGCCCAGCTGAGGCCTCAAATACGCGGAGACCACTCTCGAGCATGGAGGAGCGTTATGAAGACCTCCTATGACCTCGTGTCAACCATGCTGCGCGTATGAGTCGAGGGCAAACTCGCCAGAACTCGCGGATTATGTCGCCCAAGTGGGACAGGCCCTAAACTCTCCTAAACGCATCTAAACTCGCCAATTAGGTCGCACAAGTGGGACAGCCCCTTTATGGTGACCATTAAACGACCAGCTTGTTTAAAAAAACCCATCAGGTTCACTAATAGAGAGAAACCACTGTCCATTCCAATGTGGCCTATTCAATCAAGGCCCACCCCTTTGATTGAGCTCAATAACTGGGCGATGTCCCAGTTATTTTATATCCCTCTTCCACTCAGTTCCCTAACACCATCTTTAAGGAGCAGAATCTGGATGCACATCCTGCAGATGTAGTCTTCAGGGACACTGGCCTTCTTACTGGCACTCCACATCCCATAAATCAACTCTCCACTGCACCAGCTTCCATCCCACATTTACCAGGACCACGTTGCACTCTGAAACAAACAGAAGGTCATAGAACAAACCGTCTCCTTGTTTGGTGGCATTTCTACAATTCTTTGAGATGCTTGCTGGACTTAGTCCACACATCAACAGCATACTGGAGGGCGCGGTGACATCTGTCCAGAAGCCCACTACCTTAATACATATTCGAGGATTTAAATTTTGGACACTTTTTTCCTTTAGATGGGAAATGGCTGAGGTGTAGGCAAGATTAATTTCATCGTTGATGTCTGCCTTTGCAGAGAAATGGTTTTCAAAATGTGGAATATTTCATATTTTCATATTTTCAAAGGACATCTTCATCTTAGGCTCCCTCTTCAGGTTGATGATGATTTATGCCCCTGTCCCACTTAGGAAACCTGAACGGAAACCTCTGCCGACTTTGCGCCCCACCCAAGGCTTCCGTGCGGTTCCCGGAGGTTTTTGTCAGTCTCCCTACCTGCTTCCACTACCTGCAACCTCCGGCAACCACCTGCAACCTCCGGGAACCGCACGGAAACCTTGGCAATGCCAATACCTTCACTTCCAAAGATCGGGGCTGCTGAAATATCTTGCTGCTATTTTCAGGTTATGTTTCCATGTTTCTTCTGGCTCTAAACTTCTCTTGGATCTCTATCACTGACATTTACTTCATGGTGTAAAGTCAGAGATGGAAAGAAAGATGACCAGCTCATGGGGGAGGATTTGTTCGGTTGGCTGTTCATAATTACAGAATGCATGCAAGGTACAATGTATTGTTTTGTGATACAGTTTATGGGTTTTAATTAAATTGATTGATTGTAGAATGCTGCATAGAACAGGCCGTTCGGCCCACAGAATCTATGCCAATCATCAATCACCTGTCCACACTAGTTTTATGTAATCCCACTTTCGCATCCACTTCCTATGCACCTGGGGAAATGTAAAAAGACCAATTAACATACAAACCCACAAATCTTTGGAATGTAGGAGAAAACCTATGCAGTCACAGGAAAAGCATGCAAACTTCACATAGATAGTACCAGTCGTCAGGATTGAAAGCAGGTCTCTGGAGCTGTGATGTAGCGGTTCTACCAGCTGCGCCACTGTGCCATCCTACTTGATTTCTTACATCTTGCCCATTAATAATTTAATTGTGATTTATCTCTATTGGTTGAGCATTTAGTCTAGGCTGTTAGTACACTGAAATCTTGCTAAATTGTAAGATGCTGTCCTTTAATTCAGATGCTTTGATCCCGTGATATGCTTGAGTTTTACTGCTCTTATGGTGCTTCTAAAAGAACGCTGAATAAGAAATTTGGTGTAGCCAATTTCAGAGATTGTGGCAGTGGTCAACGGTTGGATGGAGGACATTATGTTCACCTCCCTGCTTCACATTCAGCCAAGGATATTTTGAAATCAGGCGTTGTTGGTTGCCAGTGGTGACTGTCTTATGTCTAGTTTAGTTTAGTTTAGCGATACAGCGTGGAAACAGGCCCTGAGTCCACACCGACCAGCAATCCCCGCATGCTAACACTATCCTGCACATACAAGGAACAACTAATACTTTTACTAAACCATTTAGCCTAGAAACCTGTACATCATTTGGGAAGAAACCGGAGCACTCGGAGAAATTCCATACAGGTCACGGGGAGAAGGTACAAACTTTGTACAGACCGCACCCATAGTCAAGATCGAACCCGGGTCCCTGGCGTTGTAAGGCAGCAATTCTACCGCTGTGCCACCATGCTGCCCTCAAGTCAGTCTTGTAGTGAGGGCCTCAAATAGGTGATGCCTGCTTATAAATATCAATGCCTGTTTTAAACCAGGCCAATGATTTATTGGCTTATTGTCAAAATTACGCTCTCAACCACAAATAGTTTAAGTCTATATACAAATCACTACTGCTAATGTGATGTTACCACACAAAAAACAGGTTCTACAAGATATTTGTTGGCAGGATCTTATTAATACTACCTACCGGTACATTTATTACTCATCCATAAGTCCAAAGAAACGGCAGGTTACCTTGTCCTGACGTCCTTGAAATAATGATGTTGAGAAACGAAAAGCAAGGCTTGGACCCACCAATGATATCTGAGCCAAGGAAAAATCAAGGTTGGGCTGTGTGACTTAGAAAGCACAATGTAGAAGTTATATTGCTGGTGAAATGTGAAATATGTAATGATACTAATGTATATTGTCATGTTTATGACAGCAATGTCCTTAATATAGAATACTGTAGATAAGATTTCATCAGGGTGCCCCTGGCATGCAGGATATCCACATTGTAGCATGGCTTAGTCCCAAATCATAACTTTCCATTTATTAACTTAAGTAAATGCAAAATCATAGGCTGGCACTATTAAGTTGGCAAGGTCATCTCTTTGTGCTTGGGAGGGGTGGCATACAGAATTCTCTATCTTTGTTTGCATTGACAGAGTGACCAGAGACAGTGACTATAATCTTGACATTTTATATGATATATATTTAAAAGTTAAATATTTTACTTTGGAAGTTAAATACAAAAAAAGCTACTGGAGTTCCAAATAATAAGCTTTTTGCTTCAGTGGCAATTCTTTTAACACTGCACCAGTCAAGAAATATATTTCCAGTTGGTTGGCTGCAATTCTATGACTTTTCTTCCCAGCTTATTGCTTCTTTGCCTTGACATAGCTGATCGAAGCAGCTGAATATATTTCCCAGTTTAAATGAAATTTACACTCGTGGAAGTGCAGTAGGTGGGGGAACTTCAACATAACCCAGTTGCATTGTTAACTTTCTTTTGCATCAAGTGTAATACCCAATTTAATAGCTCTTTTCAATTATATCCAAACTTTATTTTGCTTAATTGGAAAATATAATGCAATAAAAACTTTGTCCCATCCATCGAGGCTCGTATAAAAAATAGCTTGAAGATAAAAAAAATAATTTTTGTATTGTATATCGACAATTAGTTTAAGAGAATATAACTAGAGAAATGGTTATGTAAATTGCTCGTTCTAAACTTCCCCCCAGTCTAGTTTCAGTCAAAAATCACTGACTCAAGCACTTGATAACTAATCTTTATTTTAACAAAACACAATTACAGTTCAACTACTGTACCTATCCCACCGCGGGTTAGATCCTCGTATCTGCCTGATCAAGCCCTCTAGGCGTTGCTCAAACCGAGACACTCCAGAAGGTCACGCAGTCCCAAGCGCTCTCCCAGAAGATCGACGCCGGACCTCGTGGTAGCGGACTTTTATAGGTCTCGGGACCTTGAGGGGCCGAATCACATGGGGGTGGTCTCTTAATAATCAAATTACAGATTTTGTTTAACCCCATACATAACAGACATTTCCCTAACCCAATAATACAGCTGTTTAATACCTTGTATTCAAACATGACTTCTCAGGGAAGCCAACTTAGAAACATTTACCCTGATCTGCAAGAAACCCAGACAAGGCTCAATACCTCATCCAATCAACACTCGGCAAAGTAGAACTCTGCAACATTATTTACAATTATTTACAGGGTGTATGTCTGGTTTGCAATCATCCAATCCATTCTATGCATTTTGCACCTAATTGACAGGGTCTGCAGATGTTCTCATTCTTTTCTTGCTACTTGTATCTAGTCTCTAGACAAACTGGCACCACTCCAAAGCTTGTCCAAGTTCTGCAGAGAGCAATTCCAAATTGACCAAAAATTTTGACCAAATTGACCAAGCTTTTACCCCATTTTAAAGACCTAGACTCTCCAATTAGGCCAGAATTAACAGTTACATTGACTGGGGAGTCCAACATCCATTGTCCTTACCCTGCAGTTATCTGCAGGACAGAATCTCGGAGCTAAGCTTGTACTTGGGTATAATAACCTTTTGTTGTGGCCTTGAGCAGAGTCATTATGCAAAGAAGGTCTGGAGAAGGATGCAAGATGTCTTGTTGCAGTTTATCCCAACCAATTGCATACTGAGGACGCTGTTCCTAGAGGTGCATAATGAGACACTCACCAAGTGATGCTGGAAGATCATGAACTCATCAACTCAGATGTAACCTGGCAAACCACGGGCTGGGAGTATTGCAATGAACGGAGTCAAGCTCTCCAGCAGGCCCGGCTGGCCCACTGAGGCTCGCCGGTGGGCCCGGCTCCCCCAGCCATGGACCGAGGGCTCATTCACTGAGGACGGAGGTATGCTTGGCTCGCCCACCCGAGCCACGGAGCCCGAGTCAGTGGGACGCTATCTAGAGCGAAGAGGGACCTGTGTGCAAACACCGAGAGTCAGGGAACCATCAACTCTGAGGAGGCCCATCAAGAGTGAGGAGGATTGCTAAAGAGCCATTCTGCAGGGAGCCGCTGAGAACACAAGGGAAATTCCAGTAAGGGGTGAGGGTTACTCTTATAACTTTGTCTGTGCCAGAGACGTGGCAACACTTGTGTACTGCCTAGGTGAGGTCTGCTTTATGATTTTACCGGGTTGTATGCAAAACAAAGTTTTTCACAGTACCTAGGCACATGTGACAATGATGTATAATTGAATCATTGAATTGATCTTCCTGCACAATACTTGTTTGTCTTCCAGTGCAGTGAGTTGTCCAAATGGGAATGCTGCTACTTGGCACATACCAGGCTGCAGGAGTATATGCTGATGGATGTACTGAAACTTCGAGTAGTCAGCACTAAGTGTGTGGGGGGAAGTCTGCAGGCTAGGGTCCTTCTGCCACTGTTATTGAGCAGCTGTGCCCGATACAGAGGCCTTTCAATCACTTGATGTCTGTATCATCTCAGGAGGCCACATGTGTGGCAATAGTACTCGATACACAAAATGTGCAAACATTAACAATTTATAGAACCGAGAACTGTGAATGTATAGACGCTAAGAATGTAAAGAGAGCTATGTGTTGTGCTTTTTTTAACTTTTTGTGTGTATCTTTGCAAATAAATATCTTTACAAAGGAAAAAACATTAATTTAAAATACAAGCAAATATTCAACCATTGCATGCTGAAAGTTTGCAATTACATGTTAAACTCCTGTGAACTAATTGGTTAAGGATTGTATCTAAATGACAACTGCTATTGAGTAATGTAAAGCGATTGGAATTTGCTAACCTGTGATGAAAGCATTGACTCGAATGTTTGGTTCTTAATGTATTTAAATTGTTTACGAATAAAGTATATTTTGCAATGGAAAACAATTGGCACAACCCATTCCTGATCTCAGCAGGCACAGACTGTCGAGGTCCAGGAGGCATTCTGAAACCAATTTACTGCAACTGCATTCAAAATCACCCAGGCATCTATCTACTTTAATTTCTTAACCTCCACTCCATTTTGGCCCAAATTTGCAAACCTTATTCTTCCACACCGTGCCTCTGGATAGTTATGCCTCTCACCTTCTCCATAAATGTGAATATTGCAATCTGTTTATTATTAGTCCATTTTATTTCTAATGATCTTTTCTTAGGTTACATCTCTTTTTCCCCCTGGGTTTCAAACTTTATAATAATTTACCATTTTACTCATTTGGATGCATCACTTAAGTTCAATGCTGATTACTTTTCCAAATGCTCATTTGAGATATGACACACCATTAACAATACGAAAAAAGCATATTTAAAATTTGAATATTTTAGAAACATACATGATTTCATATTTTTTTTAAAGTTTCATTATCTGCCAAAGGAAAAACCTTCATTGTATGATTATCATGACATAATGTTGGATAATGATGAATAATGGATAATTTAGAGTTCCCAAATTTTGGTCTTATATATGTGATATAATTTTGTTCTCGCATTAGCCTTGTTCCCTACCTCAAAACCTATAAAGTCAGAGTGGAAGTAAGTCATATTTGATCAACTGCTGAGAAGAACAGATGCACAGATTTAAAAAAAAGATCAATATAACAAACATAAGTTATTTTGTGGGGGGCAATGAGAGCCATTTATGTCAGACAGTAAAATGATTGATATTGACAGATTTGAACAGAGAGATCAAGGAAATGTACAGGGCAAGGTTTTTACCCAGAGAATCAAGAATGCATGGAAAGGACTACCAGAGGTGGCTGTGAAGGCAGATGTGATAGAGGCCTTTAAGAGGCTTTTAGATAGGCACATGGAACGCAGAGAATGGAGGGATGTAGATCACATGTAAGCAGATGAGATTGGTTTAAATTGGCATCACGTTTGGCACAGACATTGGGGGCCAAAGGGCCTATTTCTGTGTTGTACTATGTTCTGTTATGCTCTAGTTTACAATATATAGCATGAGCCAAAAATATATGACCCAAAGAAAGAAAAATATTGGGCTAGATACTCTATTACGTTCCAGGGAAAGCCTGAGTCATTGAGCTATCAACCAGATACAATCACCACTTGAGAGGCATCTGTCAAACACCATGTAGAATTCATGTTTTCAATATGTATTTTCAGTGAATGCACATTTAAAGTAATTATACTTGAATATTGAAGTTGATGTTAATTATATGTATGAAGCTTGATCTGGGGATGTTAAATATTGAGCTAAATATTGGATTTATAGGGGAAGATTATGTTTGGAAAACATCTTTGACTCCCCTTGATGATCTTTTTGAAGATCTTCCAATTCTACACAATATGATTACACTTTCAGAAAGATTTTGAATATATTCTTCGTTCAAACCATGGATATTGGATGAAATGGAATCTGGCTAAATCATGAATGGTGCTGGTGCGAAATGATTTATCTGAAGGGTATGTGCATTGTTTTGTACATAGACAATACATTAACTCTTAGTCACAATTAATTATTTGTTACAATCTGGATTAAATAACCTGTATTTCTGAAATGATGTTAATATAAATATCTTGTTTTAGGTAAATGAATAAGAATTAGAATATGACATGTTGGTAAAGTTATTGAGCTATTATCTGAATGGTGGCCGATTAGGAAAAGGGGAGATGCAGCGAGACCTGGGTGTCATGGTACACCAGTCATTGAAAGTAGGCATGCAGGTGCAGCAGGCAGTGAAGAAAGCTAATTATATGTTAGCATTCATAGCAAAAGGATTTGAGTATAGGAGCAGGGAGGTTCTACTGCAGTTGTACAGTGTCTTGGTGAGACCACACCTGGAGTATTGCGTACAGTTTTGGTCTCCTAATCTGAGGAAATGCATTCTTGCCACAGAGGGAGTACAGAGAAGGTTCACCAGACTGATTCCTGGGATGTCAGGACTTTCATATGAAGAAAGACTGGATAGACTTGGCTTGTATTCGCTAGAATTTAGAAGATTGAGGGGGGATCTTATAGAAACTTACAAAATTCTTAAGGGGTTGGACAGGCTAGATGCAGGAAGATTGTTCCCGATGTTGGGAAGCCCAGAACAAGGGGTCACAGTTTAAGGATAAGGGGGAAATCTTTTAGGACCGAGATGAGAAAAACATTTTTCACACAGAGAGTGGTGAATCTCTGGAATTCTCTGCCACAGAAGATAGTTGAGGCCAGTTAATTGGCTATATTTAAGAGGGAGTTAGATGTGGCCCTTGTGGCTAAAGGTATCAGGGGGTATGGAGAGAAGGCAGGTGCAGGATATTGAGTTGGATGATCAGCCATGATCATATTGAATGGCGGTGCAGGATCGAAGGGCCGAATGGCCTACTCCTGCACCTATTTTCTATGTCTATGTCTATTGTTTCATGGCATCAGGCACCCGGCGGCAATCCTGGTCTCCCATGCTGTCTATGAGGAGTTTCCACATTCTCTTTGTCATTGTGTGAGTTTCCTTCAGGTGGTAGGTTAATTGGCAAATGTAAATTGTGCCAATGGTGTAGAAGTTGGTAGAAGTTGGCACAACAATGCAAATATGGAGAGTTGTATAAATCAGTGTTTGGTAATCGGCATAGACTCCGTAGGCCAAAGGAGCTATTCTGTCTTTTATAACTGTCTATGCAATTTGGTAGCCACTTTAAAAATCTATATTAACTAAACAGCATATAAATGGTAGGCAGTGAAAATGACATAATACTGACTGTACAACATTTTGACCAGACCATGTCGATCTCATTGTGCACTATCTCCTTATTAACATTCAAAAGATATTTGGAACTTTGAATATAGGAGTGCAAACATCGATGTCAAGTTAAAAAAGAGATAACATATAAAAAGTGTGTTCAACCAATGGTACAGTATAGAGAAAAACTGGTTAAATTGTTAAGCATGGTTAAGCATGTCAGATATTATAAATTCAAACATGAATGAGCCAGATAATATTATTGGCAGTTTAGTGGAGATGCAATTGTTCGGACTTTCAAAGATTGGATGTAAGATATGACAGTTTTGAGTGATAGGTTTCAGTGGACTAAATGAGCTTTTATTAGAATATTTCTTTTTGACTCTGTTTATTTTATGTTCTGGTAACTTGGGGTTACATTTGGTGCTTTCAGATAGGCACATGGAATGCAGAGAATGGAGGGATGTAGATCACATATAAGCAGAGGAGATTGGTTTAAATTGGCATCACGTTTGGCACAGACATTGGGGGCCAAAGGGCCTATTTCTGTGTTGTACTATGTTCTGTTATGCTCTAGTTTACAATATATAGCATGAGCCAAAAATATATGACCCAAAGAAAGAAAAATATTGGGCTAGATACTCTATTACGTTCTAGGGAAAGCCTGAGTCATTGAGCTATCAACCAGATACAGTCACCACTTGAGAGGCATCTGTCAAACACCATGTAGAATTCATGTTTTCAATATGTATTTTCAGTTAATGCACATTTAAAGTAATTATACTTGAATATTGAAGTTGATGTTAATTATATGTATGAAGCTTGATCTGGGGATGTTAAATATTGAGCTAAATATTGGATTTATAGGGGAAGATTATGTTTGGAAAACATCTTTGACTCCCCTTCACAATGCACCAAAAAAAAAAACTAGTAGAACTCTGACCATGTGGGAGTTTGTACCTTTTATTATCCCTCATGTCGACAGGCCCAGCACTAACCTCTGGCATTTATATCCTCGTCTTGAATATTCTCTCCAGTTCTCCTGAAGGCCATGATTAGTTCTTGGGCACTTCCTCGTGAATATTAAATTCTGCAAGTGTCAAAATCAATAAGGTTTCTCATGCTTGATTGCCCTGCACTGATTCCAGCTGAGCAGTGAACATGTAGGAGCAGCAAGTAAGCATGGGATTAGGCTAGTCTATAATTATTTTTCTGTCATTCTACACTCCAGACCCTCCCAATAACCTGGTAACACTTAGCATTTCAGTTTACATATGCAAAGGGATCTAAGAATATTTAATTACGGCTTCTATAATGCAAGTTAAGAAATGAAGTTAATTATATTTAAGATATTCATGAGTTCAAAGCGGTCTCTGATTTTGAACATTTTCCTTTTGGTAAGTACTGCTTAATAGTAGGAAACAGCTAAGGCAAGTAAGTGGTCTTGGACTCTAAAGGCAGAGTGGGCATTCTTTGCAATGGGCAAGCTAGTAGCAAAATGTGTGACCATTAACAAGAAGGGTGTACATAGAACATAACATAGAGCATAGAAAAGTATGGCACAGAAGCAAGTCTTTTGGCCTACAACCCATGATACACGGTGGGGGCGCTGCAAGCCGGCAGCCTTGTCAGCAGCGTGTCCGTTTTTTTTCTACTATTTTTGTTTTTTTAGTATGTTTTAATGTATGTTTTTAATGTTTCTTTGTGTGTCTTGTGTGGGGGGTGGTGAGAGGGGGGGGGTAAGGAGGAAACCGCTTCCGTTGCCTCCTCCACGGAGAGGTGACTTTTTTCAGGTCGCCTCCCCCGTGGCCTAACAGCAAGGATCGGTGCGGCCTTTCCCAGAGTCGCACCCGGGGCTTCAGCGGTGGGCGCAGCACGGACTCTCGGCATGGAGCGGGCGAGCCCACGAGGAGGGGAGCACTCCGTTCGCTGGCCTGCGGCAGCCGACAACCTGAAGCCGCAGTCTGCAGAGCTCCGGCCAGCGCGGCGCCGGGACCCGGGGGAAGAAGAGCTCCAACTGCTGGCCCACGGCCGACTTCTACCGCGGGCGCGGCGGGGACTTACTTACCATCAGGAGCGGGGTCCCTCGCCGGGGATCCCTGGAGGGGAGCTTTGACTGCCGGCCGTGCAGTCTGCAGTGCTTCTGGCTGCGGCGCGAACTTTAAACCTCCGACCGCCGGCCTGCGGCCTACACCAACCTGAAGAGGAGGCACCGTTTCAGGACTTACCTGGACTTTTTACCTTGTCTGCACATCTGGCCGCCCGCAGCGACGGCTGCGGAGGGTTGAGGTCCTGACCACGGGGGAAAATGGAGGAGGACTGGCCAAATTTTGTGCCTTCCACCGCAGTGATGAATTCTGTGGTGGATGTTTGTGTTACATTTTTATTGTGTTTTTGTGTGTTCTTTATCATTGTACCTCTGCTGGCAAATTCATCTTACTTGCACTTTATGTGCAACGTGACGAATAAAACTGATTGTATTGTATCGTAAGCATGAAATCAAGATTAACTAATCTCAGTGCTTGCACATGATCTATATCCCTCCATTCCCTGCACATCTATGTGCCTATCTAAAAGCCTCCACTGCCACCACCCCGAGCACGTGTTTCAGTCATCCACCACCCTCTGCGTAAACATAACCTTACAATAGACAATAGGTGCAGGTGTAGGCCATTTGGCCCTTCGAGCCAGCACCGCCATTCAATGTGATCATGGCTGATCATCCCCAATCAGTACCCCGTTCCTGCCTTATTCCCATATCCCCTGACTCCGCTATTTTTAAGAGCCCTATCTAACTCTCACTTGAAAGCATCCAGAGAACCTGCCTCCACCGCCCTCTGAGGCAGAGAATTCCACAGACTCACCACTCTCTGTGAGAAAAAGTGTTTCCTCATCTCCGTTCTAAATGGCTTACTCCTTATTCTTAAACTGTGGCCCCTGGTTCTGGACTCCCCCAACATCGGGAACATGTTTCCTGCCTCTAGCGTGTCCAATCCCTTAACAATCTTATATGTTTCAATGAGATACCCTCTCATCCTTCTAAACTCCAGAGTGTACAAGCCCAGCCGCTCCATTCTCTCAGCATATGACAGTCCCGCCATCCCGGGAATTAACCTTGTACCTCACTCATACCTCACTCATCTCCTTTAAACTACGCCCTCTCACCTTAAACCTATTGACATTTCCACCCTGTGAGAAAGGTTCTGACTGTCTACCCTATCTATGCCTCTCATAATCTTATTTTATTCATTTCATGTCTCTCATCAACTTCCAGCATTCCAGAAAAAACAACTCACGTTTATCCATTGTTCCATTTATCCAAACGTTGCCTATTTCCTTCGCTCCATAGATGCTGCTGCACCCGCTGAGTTTCTCCAGCTTTTTTGAGTACCTTCACGTTTATCCAACCTCTCCTTGTAGCTCATTCCACCAAATCCAGGTAGAATTATTAAAAATCTCTTGTGCATCCTCTGCAAAATCTCCACATCCTTCTTGTAACGGGACGACCATAAATGCAAGATATACTCTAAATATGGCCTAACAAAGTATTGTAAAGCTAAGAAGCTTGATATTTTCTAATCATCCCAGAATACTGTCTATCTCATCTGATTTCAGTATTCCTGTCAAATACATCACTTTGATTGTGTCAGCTTTCATGCTGAAAGCTTCTCCCAGGCATTAGGATTAATTAATGGTTTCAAAAAATCAATTTCACATAAGAGATAACAAGTGCTCTCGCCCAAGAATCACAAAGCCTTGAGATATAAGGCCTTGATAGAGTAAATGAGAAGGTCCTATTCCCCTTGGTAGAAGGAGGTGAGGAACGAGGGGCGTAGAGTTGCTGCAAAGATTTGAGCTGATTTAAGGGTAGAATAAATGCAGATTCAGGGTTAATGCTCTGCATGAATTGTGGAGACAGACAATCTTCATGCCCCGATGAAGTTTCAGGATGATTGTGGAAAGATATGGAACAAGCTGGGAAAAATGGGCAAAAATTTTGCAAAAATGGTCTTTCACACATAATCTTTTCCAATTGGTTGTGGTGACACGTCAGTTGTTCATGAGATTCATCAAACGAAGTCAAGAGTAATTAAGGGTATAAGTTTCAATAATGTGTTAATTATTGATTATCAAAAACTTTTGTCCAGTGAGTGAAAAGCTCCAAAAGGTGATGTGAATTATTTTGGATGATTTTGGGTAAAGTCCATTTTTTAAATTTAAACATAATTCTTATTTGCCCTTTTCTCTTTTTTCTCCTGTTTTATTTCCCTTCACTTTAATTTTTAGTTTAGTTTAGTTCAGTTCAGAGATACAGCATGGAAACAGGCCCTTCGGCCCACCAGGTTCGCACCAACCAGCAACCCCGCACTATCCTACACGCATTAGGGACAATTTACACTTATACCAAGCCAATATACCTACAAACCTGTGCGTCTTTATAGTGTGATGGAAACTGAAGATCTCAGCGAAAATCCATGCGGTCACGGGGAGAACGTACAAACTCGTAAAGACAGCACCCATGGTCAGGATCGAACCCGGGTCTCCGGCGCTGCAATCGCGCTGGAAGGCAACAACTCTGTCTCTGTGCCACCGTGCTGCCCGTACTTTACTTTCTATGCCAAATTTAGATTTGAATCCATCAACTCTAATTAATCTTCCTCCGCAGTCTTTGATTTTTAGTTCATTCAATGACTAATGGACCCATTGTTAACTCCAGTCCGCAGTGTCCTGACACATCTTTGCATTATTGCCAGACTGCCCTTTCAGCAAATGTGTAGGCAAACAAAATGTTACTTAAATATGTACAACTAACTCCACTGGAGTCAGTCTGACTGACTGAAAATGTCAAAGGATGGCATGATCCAACAAAATCTGGCTCCTTGTCTCGAGTTGTTCTTCTTTTCAACTTTTTTCCACTCTAAATTCCTGTGTCCACATTTATAATCGAAACTGCCCACAGAAACTTGTCAGCCTGTAATTACACCTCCCACCAGTGGCTGCAGGGGATCTATGGGTTCGAGGATGTAATTACAGTGTGACATGGTTACAAAGGCAGCTCCTATTTTAAATCTGAACATGGGAATTGAGGGCAGTATGCTTGACTCAAAATGGGGAGTAAATTGCTCCTTGGCTACTTATTCTCCTGTAACTCCACCATATCTGAAGGCTACACTTGACCTTGACTTCTTGCGTGCAAAACTGTGGGAGACTGACTAGATTTAAATTGTTTAAATTTGAGGAGATTCTGTTCCTGGGTCAAGGCTAAGGAAATTCTTAAGTACCTATTAGCTAGACAGAAAGCTATGAGCGAGAGGGCGAACATCTGTGCAGATATATTCACTTCATAGCAATCTAACAGATAAATGTCAAGAGTCCAAAGGATTTTTTTTGTCATATGTACCAAAGAACAGTACAATTAAATTATTACTTCCTGCAGTTAAGCAGGTCAGCCACCGCAATAATACACAGATAACATATAATAATCACAAATAAAATAAATATATAACCGTGAGCGGCACGGTGGCGCAGCGGTAGAGTTGCTGTTTTACAGCGCCAGAGACCCGGGTTCGATCCCGATTACGGGTGCTGTCTATATGGAGTTTGTACGTTCTCCCCGTGACAGTGTGGGTCTCCGAGACCTTCAGTTTCCTCCCACACTCCAAAGACGTACAGGTTTGTAGGTTAATTAGCTTGGTGTAAGTATAAATTGTCCCTAGTGTGTGTAGGATTGTGTACATGTGCGGGGATCGCTGGTCGGTGCAGACTTGGTGGCCGAATAGCCTGTTTACATGCTATGTCTCTGAACTAAACTAAACCATAACATTAACCAAACTAAATTCTGTAGTGCAACCGAAGATACAGTCATAGGAAGATCCTAGTTGCTGAGGTTAGTTTTGTGCATTGCTCAAGAGCCTGATGGTTGTTGGGAAGAAGCTGTTCTTGAAACTGGTGGTAACAGTTTTCAGGCTCCTGTACCTTATTTGCAATGATAGCAGTGAAACGAGAGCATGGCCAGGGTGGTGTGGGCCTTCGATGATATTTACTGCCTTTTTGATCGCAAAGGTGTGGAGTTCAGTACCTGTGATGGACCGGGAAGTCTCTATCACTCTTTGTGGTCTCCTTTGTTCTTGGGTGTTGAATGAGGCTGTGATTCAGCCAGCCAGTATATGGTCTCTACATTCAACTTCTATCAGCAGTTTCTTTTTATTCATCTTTTAACTTTTCTAACATGCATATTTGACTATCCTGTGATTATGTATATTATATCTATTAAAACTGTAAATTAAAAGTTTGACTAATATTGTGCATCATTGTTACAGTAAACATTGGTCTAATGTGTCAGGACGGACATTTGCTGACGGCACAATAGCCTATAAGCTGGATAAAAGAAACACAACATTTTTGCTAAAAGATTAATTTCATGACTAAAAGTTATCCCACTCAATGTATTTGAACGATGACGCTAAAGATTGCATTTTCATCTGGACTCTTTGTTGGTTTTTTTGTTCATTCCCATTCACACATCATTCTCTGCTTATTCCAATTTGTCTTTATACATGGGGCTGGGAATACTCTTCATTTGTGCTGGATGTTTCAGAAAAAGACATTTCCACCACAAACACCATCCAAGGAGATAGTGATAGGACATTCAATTTTCTGAATCAGGCAGAGTTGCTGAGCTCAGGTCAGTTCCACATTTTGTGTATTTTCCTGAAGCCAATCCTTTGAGCCAGGTGATGACCTGATTGTGGTGAGCACAACAGGGCATTCATTGACATACTGAATCCCCTCAATCTTCTACGAAAGTAGAGGCATTGATGAGCCTTCTTTATGATTGCTCTGATGTGCTGGGCTAGGATAAATCATTAGAGATATGCATGCCCAAGAATTTGAAGATGTTGGTTCTCTCCCTTGTTGGCCTGTCGATGTGGAAAACTTTGTGGATATCCAGCTTTCCCCTACTGAAGTCAACAATAAGCTCCTTTGTCTTGCTTTCGTTGAGAGCACAATTGTTGTTCTGTCAAAAGTCAAGAGTGTCAAGAGTGTTTAATTGTGATATGTACCAAAAACAGAAAAATGAAATTCTTACTTGTAGAAGCATAACAGTTCTGTAAACACCATACACCTAGCTAAGGTTCTGACTGTCGACCCGATCTATGCCTCTCACAATGATATATACTTCTAACAGATCTCCCCTCAGCCTCTGGCAATGCAGAGAAAACATGGTATTGGGGGTAGAGTGCTGACATGGATGGAAAATAGTAAGATTAAACAAGAACTTACCAGTTTGATGTTTGATCTGTATTTTATGAGGAGTTACGATGAGGGATTACGTGAAGAGCCCGCTCAGCACGCATGCGCGGCATACTTCAAAGCAGCGGTGTGGAATCACAGATAGATGCAGTTATTGAAATAAACATAGTAAAGAAAAGGAGACATCAGTTATCAGTTTGACCCATGTTATTGAGGGTGGGAGCGGAGGGCACATAATCCCTCATCGTAACTCCTCATAAAATACAGATCAAACTTCAAACTGGTAAGTTCTCGTTTAATCTTACTATTTTACTTCGGAGTCACGTGAGTGACTACGTGAAGACTTCAAAGCTCTGTGATTTCAAACCGTGTAACAGTTATTACTTCACTCACTGCCGAAGTCCTTGAGGGAGGAAGTGTGTTATCGTAATCAACCAATGGTATTTTTTAACAATAACAACAAAGAAATTAAATTGCTCCCCTGGGCTTAAATTAAATATTTGCAGTCGGTAAAAAAATTTCTGCAAATAAAGCAGGTTTTGCCAACAGCTTATTATAAAATTTCTGAACGGTCTTTCCCCCGACCATCCTGCTGTAGCCAGGATGTGGTCTATAGGCACGTCCATTCTTTTGGCCGTCGACGTGGATGCTGCCCTGGTGGAGTGAGATTTGTACATGTTAGTGTTTATCCCAGCAGCTTTTAGCACCTGCTTGAGTCATCTCAAAATGGTTTGGCTCGTCACCCGACCATAAGGTTTTTTATGACTGACCCATAAGGCTTTTCATCTCCCTCGAATATTTTTGGTTGTGTCTATGTAGGATAGTAGGTGGGTCATGGCACATAACCGTGGTTCTGGTGGGTAAGCCCGGAATTCCACGACTGGATTAGGTGTTCCTGGTCTGCTCTGTTTGATCAGTCCCTGGATAACGACAGAGATCTGGCCTGGAGCTGTGAGCATGCTGTCCAGTTGCAATAGGTGTAGTGACTGGACCCTCTGTGCAGATATAAGTGCCATCAACATGAGTGTTTTGAGCATAGATTGTTCCAGGTTGAGGGATCTGGCTGGTGGCCATCCCCTGAGGTATGTCAGGACCCCACTGACATCCCATATATGGGTGTACCTTGGTCTAGGGGGTTAGAGTTGTAAATACCCTTCATTAGTTTGACCACCAGCGGGTGGGACCCCATGGCCTGTTGTCCTGGAGCTGGTTTTAAATAGACAGACAGGGCACTTCTAGCTGTGTTGATGGCTCTGTAGCTGAGTCCTTCATCGTGGTGAAGGTTCGCCAGGAATTCCAGTACGTTGGTAACTGTAGCGGTTGAGTAGATGGTCCCTGTATCCAAGCAGTACTTCTCCCATTTTCTGATGCTGGACAAGTGCTGTTTTTCAGTGGATGTTCGAAGGGATGCTGACATGGTGTCGACGGTTTGTTCTGATAATCCCAGTCCCAGAAGTGGTTTGTGCAGAATCTGCAACCCAGGAGTTTGATTTTTTCATGGCACGGGTGGCTTGTGCCCGACACTGGGTGTTAATAACTCTGGGTCACTGGGGAATACCATCGGAGTTTCAACAACCATGTCATGGAGTATTGGGAACCATGGCTGCGTAGGCCAGTCGGGTACTATCAAAATACCTGAAGCAGAGTCCATTTGTATTGTGCGTAGTCCCCGACTGATGAGGCAGAAGGGAGGAAATGCATAGAAGAAGAATTTCCCCAATCCAGCACGAACGCATCTACCGCTGCTGCCTCAGGGTCTGGTTCCCAAGCGACATACATAGGTACCTGGTGATTTAGCCTTGATGCAAATAAATCGATACCTGGCGTGCCATATTGCTTGATAACTTTTGCAAATTTTATTTTATTTTATTTTTTTATTTTTTGGGGGGTTTAACATCCATTCGATGTTGTCATTAAATTTGCCTGACCTGGTGTCTGCCACTGTATTTAGCTTACCTGGCAGGTAAGTTGCTGATAGCCAAATATGTCTTTCGACACACCATTGCCAAATTGTGTTGACCAACTTGTCGCATGATACCGATTTTATGCCGCCCATATGGTTAATGTAGGCCACCACCGTAGTATTGTAAGTTATTGGGGCCAATCCGGACTTGGACAAGGACATGGATATTTTAAAAGACAAATTTGCTGGCTGCAACGGAAAACCCCCCCCCCAATCCACATCAAGAATCAAACCCGTCTGGCCTGTGGACTTGGACATCACACAACGGTGTGAACAGGAAAGGCTGAGACGGAGATAACGAGATTCTCTTGGATACACAAAGGAAGGAACCAAGCCTCAGCAGACGGTGGTAAACAGGCCAGCACAAGCACAATCATCATCGGGGATGATAACGATCAGGCTGAGGGATCATGACATCAGCAAACCCCTTATCATCGGAAGCCTATTGTTCATGCCAGATCGAAACTGGGAAACATCAAAAGAACCCCTTTTATCCAGAGGACCACCTGGGGGGTTTCAAAGGAAGCTCAGGTATAAAAGTCGAAGTCAAGCCAGAACTCTCTCTCTCTTCCTGCTCTTCCTGCTCTGCTGGACAGCTCGTGGGCCTGCATCGACTTAGCTGTGAGTATCCTGGTGACCTGGTGAAAATTCCCGAAATAGGATAGAGGTCGAGGGGGAGTAACTTGTGTTAAAGTAAGTTTCACGACGTGCCCGTTAGTTTTCCGTTCATAGTCTTAGTTTAAAGCATAAGTTTAGCCACATATTATGTAGTGTTGGTGAGATTCGATTTCTCATTGTTTAATAAAGCCTGTAAATTTTAGACTTGCTTTGAGTCCATCTTGGTTTCTGTTTTCTCTCATTGGCACACTCTGGTCAATTCAACCTTTTATCATATCACACCATAATTCCGAGGTCTAGAACCTAGGGGAATCCTTTTTGTGGAGTAAAGGGAAACGCAAAACCCCTACAGAATGGCGACCGCGGCAGGACCTCGGTGGTTTGGGATATGTGATTTGTCAGAGGGGGTGAGAGAACGTAGCAAGATGGAGGAGAGAATCTCCTCTTATCTGTTTAAAAAGATCAATCTCACCAAACAATGGGTGATAGCACTGTTGAGAGCAGAGCAGCCAGCAGTAGCTGCAGCTCAATGGACGGAAAGCAAACTGTATAATAAAGGGCAGGAAAAGGCAGTTTGGCTAGCGTGCCTATCACAGCAGGTAGCCAATATGCAGAGACAGATAGATAGACTGGAAGAGCAACTGAGAGAAGCTAGGGCCAGCGCTGAAGAAAGCGCTAGAGAAGGGGAAGGGCTATCTGAGGAATGCAGTAAAGCCAGGCAGTGTATCTTGCAGGCGAGGGAGTCCCACAGAAATGCCCAGGAATTCCTCCAATGCCAGGTGGTAGAGGCAAAGGAGAGGGAACGGAACGCCCAGGAACTCCTGGCTCAGAGTACACAGAAGTGCAGGGAGATGGAGGGAAAGTTCCAGGATATACAAGCAGCATACAGGGTGGCCCGTAGCGAGCTAGGCGATAGTGATCACGGGCCTTGCCAGGCGAGGATAGCGCAGCTGGAGGAGACTCTGTCCAAGACTAGGGGACGGGTTCACCTGGTAGGACCAGGGGGGTCCCCCGGGGGCAGAGGGCTTCCCTCAGCAGATGATTCCCCAGTGGCAAAGGGGAATAGACCGCCTCCTGAGGCGCCGGGGATAGGTCCGGGTCGGCAGGTGGGGTTCGGGTTGTCCGGGAAGGGACAGGCCCAAGGAGGGGCGGGACAGCACCCTCAGTTAGCGGCTTCCGCGCCATGTGTAGCACACCACGAGGTGGTGGGGTTACCGATCATGGTGGGAGAGCCAGGGGTAAAGGGGCAACAGCCCAGAGTAGGGCAGATGTGCCCGGCACGGCAAAGGAAATATGGTCCCCCGGTAGGGCAGGCAGATAGGGGGCCCATAGAGAGTGATATCATCATTCCCCATGGGGCACATGTGCTGAGGGGGATGGTGGCTCAGGTTCCCAAGTTAACCAGGGCAGGAGACCCGTCATTGCATTTTATGGAGGTGCAGCAGGCAGCCGACATAAACGATTGCGATGAGGTAGAACGGGTAAAGCTGCTACTGATGACCCTAGATTCATACCTATGCAAGGCAGTGACCTCCAGGGAAGGGGGAAGACCTGAAACATGGGTAGCGGCACAGACAGCGGTTCTGGAGGCCATGGGGTTGAATCAGGGTAGTCCTTTCACCAGGGTGGGGGAGACGGAGCAGCAGGTAGCTGAGTCCCCGGACATGTTCGCAGACAGGCTGTGGGCAGTATATGAGGGAGCGTGTGGGATGCCTTTAGATAGGCAGAATTTAGATGGGAGAACAGCTCACTGGCTGAAGACTCTGGTGGCGAATTGCCTCCCGCGAGTTAGGGTAAAGGCCGAGCACTGGTTCGACCCAGCTGACCCAAACCTTAACGAGGCGGAGGTGATCAGGAAGCTCACCCTTGCGTATCGCAATGGGGTGAGAAGTGAGGAGGAGCCCTTTAAGGGCAAGGTGCACAAAATAGTACCGGCACCCCCCAAAAGGAGGCAGTGGAAACAGGAAGGCAGCCAGACCTCTTCCGAGATGAGGCCGGTGTGCTACGGGTGTGGGAAGCCCGGGCACTACAAGAGGGAGTGCAGAAACCTAAGTAGAGCAGTGGGGGATAGGACCCCGGTAACAATAGATGTAAGAGATCTAATTACCTATTTGCAGTCAAAGGCGGGAGGGTCCGGACAGGTAGCCATGGCAACAGGCCAGGGCGCGCCCGTATCCGCACCCCCGGCACCTTTATGACTGCCAGCGAAACAGCCCACATTCCTATGCCCGTTAGAGTGTGGCCCATGTGGGAGACCCTTGGTCAAGATGGAGGTCCAGGATGTGGTCGGGAGTTATCTGCTGGACATTGGTGCTTCCAGTAGCATTGTCCACATGAACAACCCCCGTACATCCCCTCCATCTAGTAGGGCACCCTATAGTCCACGAGGCGAGGGAAATCAGAGGGCGGATTGCTTGGCCAGGGAAGGAGCCAGGAGTGGGAAAGCATTAGATCCCCATGAGGAAGGACAGGTAGCTGCATCCAGGGAGCAGCCTTGAGAAAAGGAGAGTGCGGGAGTGGTTTTGGCACCGGACCTGACCATGGTCCAGGCACAAGACCCCATTTTAAAGGCTGCCTCAGCAGCCATTTGCAGGCAGGAGATGATAGAGGGACCGTATGGGGGTAAAGATCAAGAACAGACCCGGGTTGATGTGGAAACCGTAGGGGAGCCAGGCGAGTCCACAGGTAGTCAGCCTGAAGTAGCCGGCTGTGTTCCAGGGCGAGGACTGGAAGCAGCGGAGAAGGATGCTGACTCCAGCCCTCCGCAGGCAGGTACCGTAGACTGCCTAAGAGAGGCAGAACTAGCAGAAGCAGAGGAGATGGAGGTATCACCTCTGGTGTGGGAACCCCCGGTCAGACGTAGGAGTGACAGGGTCCCTAAACCCCCAGTAAGGTGGTCCCCATCCCTAATTAAACCTAGGGCTAGGGCCGGCCACAGGAGGGCCGGGAAGGAGAGTGGCCGAAACAGGGCACTACGGAGTGCGGCTGGAGGGAGCCCAGTCTCCACAGGGAACGTAGGGGTAACTCAAAACCCCGTAGTGCAAAGGGAGGTGAGGGGCAGTCAGGCCCCTCAACAGGAGGAGTTCTGGCCTGCACGGGTGGGCCCACCAGAGGGGTGGCCCCAGCGTGACGGGGACCAGTTATGAGTTGGCCACCCGGAGACGGGTGGCGTTGTATATAGCATTGGTTTGTGTGTAAGTAGATGTAGTTAGCGTAATTAGATATAAGGATTTGTATAGCTACAGGGGAGTACAGGGACAGACAGTACGGGATCGAAGGGATGTGCTGTGGAAAAGTAGACCACAACAGACAAATCAAAACCCCAAATGCCATTTTAGGCGGATAGGTCTGTGGAGGCAAGGAGGTGTTTTGCTTTGTTTTCCAGATAAGTAGCCCCGCCGTATGGATGATGGCAACGATGTGCCTCCGGATGTGCGTGGCGCGTCGCGGGGTCACGGAGGAGTCCATCGGATTTGACTGAAGTGCGGTTACCCGCATGGTGCCCCCGCGAGACGGAATTAATAGACATGTTCCAGAAATTCCACAACCTGGATTTTGGGGACATAGACATAGAAGAGATGTACCGCGGGGGAGGGGATTTCACTTTGGGGTCCGGTAGGCAAAGACGAGGGGTGGTTAATGACGGGTTTACAGCATTTAACACGGGGACGTCTATTATTAATAGCATGGACAACGTAGAACTGGCCTTGCAGATCAATCAGTTGAAGGGCCAGTTAAGAAAGGTTCTGGGGGAGGAAAATGCGGTGGTAGGATCGGGACTGCACGAAGAGGTGGCAATGACTCTACATCTAAAAGAAATCATAGCACAATTGGAGACACATGCAAAAACGATAAACGCTTTGATTAAAGAGGACCGGAATGCGTCCGATCAGGCTGCACAGAATGAGGTGTGTGGGCTGTATGGTGCGTGGTTGTTGGGGGAGGGGAGGAGCAACCTGGAAGACCTGAGGCAAGGTCGGGTCCCCTCCTGGATAAGCAACCAGCACCTAGCAGCGCTACACCCTTATAACAGCACTTTGAGTCCTTGTCAGCTTCGTGTGGCCTCCGAGGCCTACCCGGTACCGGTGGATTGCGGAAAATCCAATCACACCATAATGGGAGTGGTCGTAAGAATCCCGGTGATGGGAACATCGGCACGACCAGCTCCTCTGTACCGAGTGGAGAACGTGGGAGTTGTTCGTGGGGGTGTGCATATTCGCTACGGGAAGGTCCCGCCCTATGTCATAGTGAGGGAGCAAGCTGTGACAAGCATTGACCTTTTGGGTTGTCGGAGCCGGGGAGCACAGGTAATCCTGTGTCCCCAGCACATGGGCGCTGAGGCTAGGCCTCAGTGTGGGTTCAGGACTATTGGGGCACAGCCTATAAACTGCACCATGGAGGCGATGGCGGCAGACCATGTCCCTCCACAGGTGGCGTATATAGGCAGTGGGACGTACTGTGTCACCACAAGTGCCCAGCGGTATCAGCACGGATCACAGCTGTGGTGCCCGATACCGCACAGCAGCTTCTGCTTTAAACCCAGGGCAGAAGTCCATGTGGCACAGCAGCGAATATTACCCATCCCGGAACCTTCTTCAGTTCACCTCTCGGTACGAGAAAATGTAACTGACTTATTTAATTATGTTGCCCATTTTGGGTATGATATTCCCCCAGTGAATGAAAAATTAAAAGAGTTGCTGGTGGCGGTCGAGTTGTCGCACAAACACTTCTTCTCCCTGGAACAAAAGACTCTGGATATCGCCAGGGATATCGAAGAGATCAAGTCTCCAAGTTGGTGGGACCTGGAGTCCTGGATCATAGTACCAGCATGGGTCCGCATCGTGTCCCATGTTCTGATCATCTGCCAGATGATAATTGTGGTGTATTTGCTATGCATTAATTGCAAATTTAAAAGGCGGAGGAGGATGGCCAAATTACAACGGCTGGTAAATCGAGCCGCCCGACGTCACCGTAACGACACCCCATCACTGTAAAAATGTCTGTACTCTAGTGCAATAGTTTTTGTACATAAGTTGTAATCCCTGCATTTTCAGGGAATGGTCGTGAGGGTACTGTATGGTTTGTGGGATTGATGTAAAGTAAAAGGTGTATAGTGTAAGTTAATGTGCTTCGAGGGCCTAGTTTAGCGATTAAGGGGGCTTTCGGGGTACATAATTTCACCTTCTCACCAGGAGTGTTTACAGCTCTTGAGGCTGGAGGATTGCCCACTAACTTTGTCAATCGACACGGTCCGTGCAAGCCTGGACGTATCGTAGGGGCATGTAAGTTATTGGGGCCAATCCGGACTTGGACAAGGACATGGATATTTTAAAAGACAAATTTGCTGGCTGCAACGGAAACCTCCCCCCCCAATCCACATCAAGAATCAAACCCGTCTGGCCTGTGGACTTGGACATCACACAACGGTGTGAACAGGAAAGGCTGAGACGGAGATAACGAGATTCTCTTGGATACACAAAGGAAGGAACCAAGCCTCAGCAGACGGTGGTAAACAGGCCAGCACAAGCACAATCACCATCGGGGATGATAACGATCAGGCTGAGGGATCATGACATCAGCAAACCCCTTATCATCAGAAGCCTATTGTTCATGCCAGATCGAAACTGGGAAACATCAAAAGAACCCCTTTTATCCAGAGGACCACCTGGGGGGTTTCAAAGGAAGCTCAGGTATAAAAGTCGAAGTCAAGCCAGAACTCTCTCTCTCTTCCTGCTCTTCCTGCTCTGCTGGACAGCTCGTGGACCTGCATCGACTTAGCTGTGAGTATCCTGGTGACCTGGTGAAAATTCCCGAAATAGGATAGAGGTCGAGGGGGAGTAACTTGTGTTAAAGTAAGTTTCACGACGTGCCCGTTAGTTTTCCATTCATAGTCTTAGTTTAAAGCATAAGTTTAGCCACATATTATGTAGTGTTGGTGAGATTCGATTTCTCATTGTTTAATAAAGCCTGTAAATTTTAGACTTGCTTTGAGTCCATCTTGGTTTCTGTTTTCTCTCATCGGCACACTCTGGTCAATTCAACCTTTTATCATATCACACCATAATTCCGAGGTCTAGAACCTAGGGGAATCCTTTTTGTGGAGTAAAGGGAAACGCAAAACCCCTACAGTATTATCTATTTGTAACCGTACATGCAAGTGATGCATATTTGTGCATATGCTTTTAAACCATAAAAGTCACCCAACATCTCTAGATAATTAATGCCCAGTGTAAGTGGTAATGATGACTCTGGGTTAGTCCATCTACTACCTGTGCTGGATATGGAGTTAGTTGCTCCCCAGCCTTGAGCACTGGCATCTGTTTGGATAACTAACGTAGGGTTAGTGATGATAATAGGGCTGAAAACTATGCCAAACGTTTTTTGCCCACCACTGTAGTTCTGATATTGCTTCAGTGGGTGACTTCATGACACGATCATAATGACCTGTATGTCGTTTTGGTACCTGTACCTTTGCTCTTTGTAAGTTTTGACAGTGCAAAGGTCCAGGTAAATTTCAGGTATCTGCGATGATCCTTGTGAATGGTACTGAATAGTAAACATCTTTAAGATCAATGCTTGCCATGAAGTATCCTTTGGAAATTAGTTGTTTGGCAGTAACAACCGTTTCCATTTTGAAATGTATATACTTAACAAACATATTTAGTGAAGTTAAGTCAATGATGATGCGACATCCACCATCTTTTTTGGGTTTAGTGAATATATTTGATACGAATTCCAAGGGTTCATATTTTCCCATGATACCCTTTGTAATTAGTCTCACCAGATCAGCTCGTCCCTCTCGTTTCTTTAACGGAGAGGGAAAATACCATCTGGGGTGAATGTTGAACTGGTGGCAATTTTTCTAGTATGAATTGTATTTTGTACCCACTAATGCCATTGAGTATATACTGATCACTCGTGATAGACTCCCGTGCTTCTTTAAACAGGTGTAATCTCCCCCCTGTTAGTATTAAGCCCCTATTTTCTATACGCTGGTAGGAACCAGACCCACCTACCTCCATGGTTATGGGTATTCTTCTGTTTCCTTGCCCGTCCAACGAGTCTTGCACGTTGTCTGACGTGGCGGTGATGTTGGGGGGTGGCGCATTTTCCATGGGGTCCGCTCTGGGCCCTGGTCTAAAGAAGACTTCCGGTGATAGAATGCAGACCCCGAGCTTTCACCAGTCCCATATGGTAGACGTCGACTGATGGACGCGATGGGGTGCTGCTGCTTAGGAATTATTGTTTTTGGTTTTCTCGTCCCGGGGCCTGCCCTCATGAGACCAAAAGTTTTTTAAGGCCTCTTCCATATCCTTCATATGTTTTGTGAGGTTTTTGCCAAAGAGCAGTGGGTCTGGCTCAGTGGCTGGGGTATGCACAACCCCGCAAATTTAGGATTTTATGGCAGGTCTTATGATTTGTTTACGAAGGTTGTGGTCATCTCCGTATTTGTCCACGGAACGAGCAAATGATGTGATGGCTTGCGTCAGGAGCCTGAGGATCCGCTGCAGTTTTAGCTCCTGGTTCCGAATATTTGCCCCAACGTGCCCCCAGTTTTGGCTGTTTATAGCCAGCACTTTAAGGGACTCACAGTTCTCTGGAGCAGTATACGTTTCTAAGGCCTCATTGACCACCTCTCCTGTAGGGGCCTGTTGGAGAGGTGGTTAATGCTGGCCGCTGGTTTGGCCTTTAACGCCCTCCTGCACGTGGGGCTGCCACGTAGCGGTCCACCACACCCATCAGCTCTTCCTGTTCCTGCACCACTTGCATACTCCCAACATCTTCAGCCAGCGTCCCCTCTTCTTGACCAGCCCAGTCGTGGTCACCAAAGCTACCCTTGGGTAAGGAGGAAGCAATGGACAGTGCACAAGACACTGTGGAGGGAGTGCCTGAACTCCCCCTGCGAGAGCGCCCCTCACGAAGCGCGTCTCGCTGGAGCTCCTGCTCCAGGAGCCGCTCCAAGCGGCTCAGGCAGCTGTCTCCCCTCCCCGTGCGGGTGGAGAGACGTCCCCGTCTGACAAGTCGGAAGCCACCGGCCGGACGCTTCTTCCGTGGCTTTACTTCCAGCCCGCTGCTCAGGCGCTAGCGGGCTGGACTCGGCACGGTGTCGGGGAATAGCGGAGCGCCGGGTAAGCGGTCCTACCGCCTTGTTGCTGCCCTCCCCCAGATGGAACGCTCCTCCGTGGAGTCGAGCGGGGGACAGGTTTGTCGAGGAGCCTTTCTTCTCTGCCTGAAAGCAGAAGGCTCCCTGTGAAAGAAAACCCGACCTCAGAGCTTACCTGACGGTCCGTTCTTTCACCCTGTAGCGGGAGCGCATGACTCCCGATGCGGCCGCTGTTGCACTGCTGAACGCAATGCCGCGCATGCGTGCTGAGCGGGCTCTTCACGTAGTCACTCACGTGACTCCGAAGTAAAATTGGTTGGCAGACAGGAAACAAAGAGTAGGGGTTAACGGGTCCCTTTCAGAATGGCAGGCAGAGACCAGTGGGGTACCGCAAGGTTCAGTGCTAGGACCGCAGCTATTTACAATATATATCAATGAGTTGGATGAAGGGATTCAAAGTAACATTAGCAAATCTGCAGATGACACAAAGCTGGGTGGCAGTGTGAACTGTGAGGAGGATGCTATGAGAATGCAGGGTGACTTGGACAGGTTCGGGGAGTGGGCAGATGCATTGCAGATGAAGTTTAATGTGGATAAATGTGAGGTTATCCACTTTGGTCTCAAAAACAGGAAGGCAGATTACAATCTAAATGGCGTCAAGTTGGGAAAAGGGGAAGTACAACGGGATCTGGGGATCTTTGTTCATCAGTCAGAGGAGCAAAGAGGTCGTTCTGCAGTTGTACAGAGCACTAGTGAGACCACACCTGGAGTATTGTGTGCAGGTTTGGTCCCCTAATTTGAGGAAGGACATTCTTGCTATTGAGGGAGTGCAGCATAGGTTTACAAGGTTAATTTCCGGGATGGCCGGACTGTCATATGCTGAGAGAATGGAGCGGCTGGGCTTGTACACTCTGGAGTTTAGAAGGATGAGAGGATATCTTATTGAAACATATAAGATTGTTAAGGGTTTGTACACGCCAGAAGCAGGAAACATGTTCCAGATGTTGGAGGAGTCCAGAACCAGGGGCCACCGTTTAAGAATAAAGGGTAAGCCATTTAGAACGGAGATGAGGAAACACTTTTTCTCACAGAGAGTTGTGAGTCTGTGGAATTCTCTGGCTCAGAGGGTGGTGGAGGCCAGTTCTCTTGATACTTTCAAGAGAGAGCTGGATATGGCTCTTAAAGATAGCGGAGTCAGGGGATATGGGGAGAAGGCAGGAACGGGGTGTGGCAGGGACGGAGAAGGCTGATTGGGGATGATCAGCCATGGTCACATTGAATGGTGGTGCTGGCTCGAAGGGCAGAATGGCCTACTCCTGCACCTATTGTTTATTGGCTATTGCCTATTAATCCAATTTTTTCCAACTTCTCCTTATAGTTAATGCCCTCTAATCCAAGCAGCATTCTGGTCAACAGCTTCTGCACTTTGTGAAAAGCCTCCTTGTCCTTCCTGTCATGGGGTGACCAGACCGCAGACAATACTCCAAATGCAGGCAAACCAAAGTACTAACTGGACTGCACATTACATTAGAAATGCAACCAAACTAGAGCTTGACCAACCTGCAACAATACGTCAGTCTGAAGAAGGGTGGTGGGTGTATGGAACAAGCTGCCAGAGGAGGTAGTCCATGCTTAGACTATCCCAACGTTTAAGAAACAGTTAGACAGGTACATGGACTGCATTTCATTGTCTCTGTACTGTACACTGACAATGGCAATTAAAGTTGAATCTGAATCGGATAGGACAAGTTTAGAGGAATATGGACCAAAGGCAGGCAGTGGGACTAGTGTATCTGGATCATGTTGGCCAGTGTGGGAAAGTTGGGTCGAAGAACCTGCTTCCATACTTTATCACACTATGACTCTATGACACTAAAGGTCTCGACCCAAAATGTCACCCGTTCCTTCTCTCCAGAGATGCTCCCTGTCCCGCTGAGTAACTCCAGCTTTTTGTGTCTATCTTTGGCTTATACCAGCATCTGTAGTTCCTTCCTATGCAATACTCTGAATGCGGCCTAACCAAAGCCTAGCCAAACTTCCCAAAATAACGATATGGCTTTGGATAGGCACATGCAAGTTCAATCCATTACATTGCAAAAGCACAGGTGTGACCATCCAAATACTGACACATTTAAACTCTTGTGCTCACCACCATGATGTTGTAACCTGGCTTGAGATATAAACAATACAAGATAGTCATAAATAGATACAAAATGCTGAAGTAACTCAGCGGGACAGGCAGCATCACTGGAGAGAAGGAATGGGAAATGTTTTGGGTCGAGACATCTTCAGACCCAAAACATCACCCATTCCTTCCCTCCAGAGATGCTGCCTGTCCCGCTGAGTTACTCCAGCTTTTTGTGTCTATCTTCGGTTTAAACCAGCATCTGCAGTTCCTTCCTACACAGGATAGTCATATATGTATGTTAGGAAAGTTTAAAGACGAAAAAAAATTAATTGCTGAAAGAACTCAGCAGGTCAAGCAGCATTTGTGGAGGCAAAAGGAATATGCCAATGTTTTGAGCTGAGATTCTGCTCCTGTCCTGGCACAATTGAAATACATGATTGAAGCAATAGCTGTAAGGAGCACCTTGAAATAAAGATTCTGGACCTGAAGAAGGATCTCGACCCGAAACGTCACCCATTCTTCTCTCCAGAGTTGCTGCCTGTCCCGCTGAGTTACCCCAGCATTTTGTGCCTATCTTTGGTGTAAATCAGCATCTGCAGTTCCCTCCTGTACCTACCCTGGCTCCTAGTGGCGGCGCGGCTCTGGCTGCAGCGGCTCTCCGGCAGTCCTGTTTGTTTTGTGTTTTTTGGGTTGTTTATTTTCGTTTTGGTTAGTCTAGTTTTGGTTTTTAGTTTCTGTTTGGGGGGGGGGGGGTTGAAACGGGGCTTGCTGTCTCTCCCTGCGGGGGAATGCGACTTTTATGTCGTATTCCCCTTCTCTGCCTCCGTCTGCGCTGAGGCCTAATGGCGGAGCTGGCGACCTCGAGGCTCAGGAGGCAGAGCCCGCCAGGACTCGCACTGAGCTCGCTCCCGTGAGGACGGCCCGGCTCGGGGCTGGAACAGGGCTTCCGTGAGGGGCTGTGACGCTACCGTGAGGACGGCCGGCCCGAGGAAGGAACGGTGCTCCCGTCGGAGTGGCCGAGCTCGGGGAGGTACGGCGTTCCCAGCCCGAGGGAGGAGCGGCGCCCAGTCGGGGCGGCCCAGCCCGAGGGAGGAGCGGCGCCCGGTCGGGGCGGCCCAGCCCGAGGGAGGAGCGGCGCCCAGTCGGGGCGGCCCAGCCCGAGGCTGAGACGGTAACGGCACTCACGTGAGGGCGATCCGGCCCGGGGCTGGAACGATGCTCCGGTGGCTTGCACGGTGTTCTGGCGAACTTTAGGCATGTACTGCAAAATTAAAGGCACAGTTCCCTGTGAAGAGCCAGAATAGTCAGAAATGAACAAGAGGCCAAGAATGGAGGAACACAGAATAGCTAGGACATTGCAAAGTTATCCATTGTCAAACAATTTATTTTAATGTTAAATGCATCTCTAATTAAGTAAGCTGTTTGAGGGTACTGATTAATTGCTGTTTATGATACATTATTCAATTGATTTTCTTCATTATTAGTCTCAACCTAAGATTACTTTATTAAATTTTAAGTCAGATCATTTAAGAGAGCTATGTTTAAATTGATTTCAATACTCTGGCAGTGTGCTAATTTTGTGCGGTGGGGATCTCTAACATGCCATTTGAATCCTAGTGTACTGAATGTAAATTTTCTCTTGCAACATTTTTCAATGGTCAGTTTGCAGATGGGAGGGGCAAGCTATTAAAATAAATCAGCTTTGATCCTTTTTATTGTGTTTAATTTTACACAGTTCCTTTTATTCCCTTCCACTACTTCTTCATCATGCACACACAACGCTGCTTATATTGTTATGGAACAGAAATTGCAATGTAAATATAAATCAAACAAGTAATATGGGAGAGTACAAAGAGCATGTAAAATGTGAAAAGGACACATCAAAACAGACGATGATCAAGAAAAAGTACAATGCTACATTGTTGGCTGAGGGGAAGCTGACAACGAGGCATACAAACAGTAAAATTAACTAGGAGGACAGCGAAACTAGTCAGAGAACAAGGGTGAGCGAGGCACGGAGTGATAAGGAAAGCAAAGGTTACTTTCTGCAGAGACCGTTCCTTCTGCAATTCCCTGGTTAACTCATCCCTTCCCACCCAAACCCCCCCTCCGCAGAAGATGCAAGACCTGTCCCTATGCACCCTCCTTCGACTCCATCCAAGGACCTTGACAGTCATATAACCATATAACCATATAACAATTACAGCATGGAAACAGGCCATCTCAACCCCTCTAGTCCGTGCCGAACACATAATCTCCCCTAGTCCCATATACCTGCGCTCAGACCATAACCCTCCATTCCTTTCCCATCCATATAACTATCCAATTTATTTTTAAATGATAAAAACGAACCTGCCTCCACCACCTTCACTGGAAGCTCACACACACAGCTACCACTCTCTGAGTAAAGAAGTTCCCCCTCATGTTACCCCTAAACTTCAGTCCCTTAATTCTCAAGTCATGTCCCCTTGTTTGAATCTTCCCTACTCTCAGTGGGAAAAGCTTTTCCACGTCAACTCTGTCTATCCCTCTCATCATTTTAAAAACCTCTATCAAGTCCCCCCTTAACCTTCTGCGCTCCAAAGAATAAAGCCCTAACTTGTTCAACCTTTCTCTGTAACTTAGTTGCTGAAACCCAGGCAACATTCTAGTAAATCTCCTCTGTACTCTCTCTATTTTGTTGACATCCTTCCTATAATTAGGCGACCAAAATTGTACACCATACTCCAGAATTGGCCTCACCAATGCCTTGTACAATTTTAACATTACATCCCAACTTCTATACTCAATGCTCTGATTTATAAAGGCCAGCACACCAAAAGCTTTCTTTACCACCCTATCTACATGAGATTCCACTTTCATGGAACTGTGCACAGTTATTCCCAGATCCCTCTGTTCACCTACATTCTTCAATTCCCTACCATTTACCATGTACGTCCTATTTTGATTTGTCCTGCCAAGATGTAGCACCTCACACTTATCAGCATTAAACTCCATCTGCCATCTTTCAGCCCACTCTTCCAACTGGCATAAATCTCTCTGTAGACTTTGAAACTCTACTTCATTACCCGCAACCCCACCTATCTTAGTATCATCTGCATACAGTCCTTTCGGGTGATGCAGAGGTTCACTTGAACCTCCTCCCACCTCATCTAATGTATCCGCTGTTCGAGGTGTGGACTCCCATATATCGGCGAGAACAAATGCAGACTGGGTAGTCGTTTCGCTGAACACCTTTGCTCAGTCTGCCTAAACCTACACAATTCCCCACTTTAACTCCCCCTCCATTCCCATGTTGACCTTTCTGTCCTGGGCCTCATCCACTGTCAGAGTGAGGCCAAATGCAAATTGGAGGAATAGCACCGCATATTTCACTAGTTTCACTGTCTTCTTGATTAATATTACTGTTTGTATGCCTCGTTGTCACTTTCCCCTGAGCCAACAATGTACCATTGCACATTGCACATTTCCTTGACCATTGTCTGCTTTGATCTGTCCTTTTCACACCTTACATGCTCTTTGTACCCTTCCGTATCTCTAGTTTAACTCTCCCCTGACTCTCAGTCTGAAGAAGAATCTTGACCAAAAGCATCACCTATTCCTTCACTCCAGAGATGCTGCCTGTCCCACTGTTCCTCCAGCATCTTGTGTCTATCTTCGGTGTAAACCAGCATCTGCAGTTCCTTCCTATATAGAAATTAAGCAATGTTTTCTTTCAGTAGGAGGGAGGAATCTGAATTAAGCGTTTTCTTTCATATTTATAATTTGGTGGTATTTTTTTAATCAAACTCTGGAATGATCTTTTTTAAGGTTGATTTTAATCTCCAGTTTGTGAATTCACCCTTAAAATTATTGGATAAATGGATTTTTTTAAGCAAAAACATGGGCTTTGCCTTTTCAGTTGCCTTTAGGCAGACAAGGTTTCCAGACAATAAGATGGAAATTATTGACAGCCAAAAAATAGCAAATAATAGACATCTTTGCCAAGATTGAGTTGGCAGGAAAATGCCTTGCTAAAACATTAAGTTCTAGAAATTTGCCTCTACAGTACCTCTTAAATGTCTTCCTAAATGTCCCATATTGAAGGCTGAAAGCTTACACATAATATATACCAAATAAGCTATTTCAACATCGTTTAGAAGACGGAAAGAGGGAAAAGGTCATAACTTGACCTATTTCACTGCTTATCTGCCCTGGTGGATTTACGATACGATAGAACTATATTTATCCCAGGAGGGAAATTGATCTGCCAACAATCATAAAACACAGAATTAAAGTGACGAGTGGAAAGGATTGGGGATGTGCAAAGATTTGGGGAGGTGGGGGGGGGGGGGGGAGAGTCTACCTCATGACAGAAGGGGGAGGAGTTGTACAGTTTGATAGCCACAGGGGATCTAGCAAGAAACTTTACATCTGAGACCAATAAGACTCTGTAGTCTGCCTCCCTGACTACTGATTTAGCATGAAAGCTCCCCTAATCCCTATTTCCTAATCCCCATTTCAGTGTATGCTGCTGAAATGTCTTCCTTATTCATGAATTGCCTTCGCCACAGTCCTTGATTGGCACTCATTCATTTGCACACCTCTGCCCTCGTCACCTTCTCCTCCCTGCTCTGAACAAGAACATTTCCAGGTCCTGGCCCTTTATGGTATCAGATCAAGTCTACCTTGGGGCTGATGGCCCACTGGCTTGGTGCTACACTCTACAATGTCTTCAGATACCAGTGCCTTTGATCAAATCAGGAATGTGAAGAGGACCCACTGAGTCCCCTTTATCCAGCTGAAGGATCTGGACAACACATTGTACAAGGCCATGTTTAACAAATTGGGGACGGCATCTACACTTAGATTCCATGCTATATATCAACATCGGCAGCACCATTTTCATCAAAGATAAGAGGAGGGAATACATTTTGGAAATATTCAACAGGTCAGTCTGCATCAATGCGAGTGAAACTAAGTTAGCATTTAGTTTCAAAGGGAATCCCTGTAAAATTTTGAAAGGAATGGTGTTATAGCTGGTGAAAATTGTGAAGGATGATCAGTTAAATGTCAAGGCTGGTCAGGTGGGAGGTATTGGAGCTGTTGTTCATCTCTCGTTCTTAGGCAAGACCATGATATTTAACCTGTAGTTTTGAGATACATACTGATATGGCTGATGAGACCAATCTGGGTGTGTTTGTTCCTTCCACACATGTGACAGAGGTGTACGGTGCTGTAGCATCAGTGGTCCTTGCTTTTCAAATTTATATTTTCCTCTTTGTTTCCTTCATAGAAAGTAAGAATTTTGAAAAGTCTGTTACCTCGATCTATTTGATCCTCTTTACACACTTTGCCAGTTATATCCTCAAAGAAAACAAATGAATTTCATAGAATCATAGAGACATACAGTTTGCAACAAGTTCCTTTGACGCACTGAGTCCATGCTGGGGATCAAGCGCCTGTTTATACTAATCCTGCACAGATTCCATTTTATTCTTCCCACACTCCCATCAATTCTATGTGTTTTTACCATTCAACTACACGTAGAGAAATGTACAGTCAATTAATGAATGATAAATGAATGAATGAATGAATGAATACTATATTGTCACATGTGACAAGTCATGGTGAAATTCTTTGCTTGCATACACAAGGGATGCAAATAGTCGCCCATAAAGGGTGTTCACAAAGTTACAAAGTACCCCCGCATCAGGAATCCCATTGTTCTCCCCCCCCCCCCCCCCCCGCCCCTCACGGCAGTCCCCCCACTCCAGGTCCCCTTTGCCCATTGTTCTTCCCCCCCTCACGTCAGTCCCCCCAATGCCGGGTCCACCTTGGAAGCACATGAAAGATTGACTGCCCTGTGATTTGCTGCTTTTTGTCTCCTTCCACCCTTGAACTAATGAAATACATTTGTCTGAAGAGGGGTCTCAACCCGAAATGTCACCCGTTCCTTCTCTCCAGAGATGCTGCCTGTCCCGTTACTCCAGCCTACCTTCAGTTTAAACCAACATCTGCAGTTCCTTCTCACACAAATCAATTTGTGGATTTCCAATCCACTGGGACCTTTCGGGAATCTGTGAAGTTTTGGAAAATCAAAAGCAATGCATCACATCTTCATAAAAGTGTTTTTTGGCTGTAAGGCACATTGAGATGTCATATTGGCATGATATGATTGCAATAGGTTTGCCTCTTATAAAAATGCAAAATAGTACGGAAATAACATATATATAACATATAACAATTACAGCACGGAAACAGGCCATCTCGACCCCTCTAGTCCGTGCCGAACACATAGTCTCCCCTAGTCCCATATACCTGCGCTCAGACCATAACCCTCCATTCCTTTCCCATCCATATAACTATCCAATTTATTTTTAAATGATAAAAACGAACCTGCCTCCACCACCTTCACTGGAAGCTCATTCCACACAGCTACCACTCTCTGCGTAAAGAAGTTCCCCCTTATGTTACCCCTAAACTTCAGTCCCTTAATTCTCAAGTCATGTCCCCTTGTTTGAATCTTCCCTACTCTCAGTGGGAAAAGCTTTTCCACGTCAACTCTGTCTATCCCTCTCATCATTTTAAAAACCTCTATCAAGTCCCCCCTTAACCTTCTGCGCTCCAAAGAATAAAGCCCTAACTTGTTCAACCTTTCTCTGTAACTTAGTTGCTGAAACCCAGGCAACATTCTAGTAAATCTCCTCTGTACTCTCTCTATTTTGTTGACATCCTTCCTAAAATTAGGCGACCAAAATTGTACACCATACTCCAGAATTGGCCTCACCAATGCCTTGTACAATTTTAACATTACATCCCAACTTCTATACTCAATGCTCTGATTTATAAAGGCCAGCACACCAAAAGCTTTCTTTACCACCCTATCTACATGAGATTCCACTTTCATGGAACTGTGCACAGTTATTCCCAGATCCCTCTGTTCACCTACATTCTTCAATTCCCTACCATTTACCATGTACGTCCTATTTTGATTTGTCCTGCCAAGATGTAGCACCTCACACTTATCAGCATTAAACTCCATCTGCCATCTTTCAGCCCACTCTTCCAACTGGCATAAATCTCTCTGTAGACTTTGAAACTCTTCTTCATTACCCGCAACCCCACCTATCTTAGTATCATCTGCATACTTACTAATCCAATTTACCACACCATCGTCCAGATCATTGATGTACATGACAAACAACAGTGGACCCAACACAGATCCCTGTGGCACCCCACTCGTCACTGGCCTCCAACCTGACAAACAACCATCCACCATTACTCTCTGGCATCTCCCATTCAGCCACTGTTGAATCCATCTTGCTACTCCACCATTAATACCCAACCATTGAACCTTCTTAACTAACCTTCCATGAGGAACCTTGTCAAAGGCCTTACTGAAGTCCATATACACAACATCCACTGCTTTACCCTCATCAATTTCCCGAGTAACATCTTCAAAAAATTCAAGAAGATTAGTTAAACATGACCTTCCAGGCACAAATCCATGTTGACTGTTCCTAATCAGACCCTGTTTATCCAGATGCTTATATATATTATCTCTAAGTATTCTTTCCATTAATTTGCCCACCACTGACGTCAAACTAATAGGTCTATAATTGCTAGGTTTACTCTTAGACCCCTTTTTAAACAATGGAACAACATGCGCAGTACGCCAATCCTCCGGCACTATTCCCGTTTCTAATGACATTTGAAATATTTCTGCCATAGACCCTGCTATTTCTACACTAACTTCCCTCAATGTCCTAGGGAATATCCTGTCCGGACCTGGAGACTTATCCACATTTATATTTCTCAAAAGTGTCAGTACTTCCTCTTCTTTGATCCTCATAGTTTCCATAGCTACTCTACTTGTTTCCCTTACCTCACATAATTCAATATCCTTTTCCTTGGTGAATACCGAAGAAAAGAAACTGTTCAATATCTCCCCCATCTCTTTTGGCTCTGCAGATAGTTGGCCACTCTGACTCTCTAATGGACCAATTTTATCCCTAGTTATCCTTTTGCTATTAATATAGCGGTAGAAACCCTTCGGATTTACTTTTACCTTACTTGCCAAAGCAACCTCATATCTTCTTTTAGCTTTTCTAATTTCTTTCTTAAGATTCTTTTTACATTCTTTATACTCCTCAAGCACCTCATTTACTCCATGCTGCCTATAACTATTGTAGATATCCCTCTTTTTCCGAACCAAGTGTCCAATTTCCCTTGAAAACCATGGCTCTTTACAATTTTTACGATTTCCTTTCAACCGAACAGGGACATAAAGATTCTGTACTCTTAAAATTTCACCTTTGAATGTACTCCATTTCTCTTCCACATCTTTCCCATAAAACAAACTGTCCCAATTTACTCCTTTTAAATCCTTTCGCATCTCCTCAAAGTTAGCCTTTCTCCAATCAAAAATCTCAACCCTAGGTCCAGTTTTGTCCCTCTCCATAATTATATTGAAACTAATGGTATTGTGATCACTGGACCCGAACTGTTCCCCAACGCATACCTCTGCCACCTGACCCATCTCATTTCCTAACAGGAGGTCCAGTACCGCCCCTTCTCTAGTAGGTACTTCTATGTATTGTTGCAAAAAACTATCCTGCACACATTTTACAAACTCCAACCCATCCAGCCCATTTACAGAATGTGTTTCCCAGTCTATGTGTGGAAAATTGAAATCTCCCACAATCACTACCTTGTGCTTACTACTAATATCTGCAATCTCCTTACATATTTGCTCTTCCAATTCTCGCTCCCCATTTGGCGGTCTATAATACACCCCTATAAGTGTTGCTACCCCTTTCCCATTTCTTAGTTCCACCCAAATAGCCTCCCTAGACGAGCCCTCTAATCTATCCTGCCAAAGCACTGCTGTAATATCTTCCCTGATAAGCAATGCAACACCTCCACCTCTTGCCCCTCCAATTCTATCACACCTGAAGCAACGAAATCCTGGAATATTTAGTTTCCAATCACAGCCCTCCTGCAACCATGTTTCACTGATCGCCACAACATCATACTTCCAGGTGTCAATCCAGGCTCTAAGTTCATCCACTTTTCTTACAATGCTCCTAGCATTAAAATATACACATTTAAGAAACCCACCCTCTCTTATTCTCTGATTATTTTCTTTTTCTTCTCTCTCCCCTACATTTTGGGTCAGAGTGCTACCATTCTCTGCCCCCTGCTTCACACACTGACTGCTAGCTTTCCCAATTTGAGTCCCTCCCCCCAACCATACTAGTTTAAAGTCTCCCCAGTAGCCTTTGCAAATCTCCCCGCCAGGATATTGGTCCCCCTTGAGTTCAAGTGCAACCCGTCCTTTCTGTACAGGTCGCACCTTCCCCAAAAGAGGTCCCAATGATCCAGAAACTTGAATCCATACCCACTGCACCAGTCCCTCATCCACGCATTTATCCTCCACCTCGCTCCATTCCTACTCTCACTGTCGCGTGGCACAGGCAGTAATCCTGAGATTGTTACCTTTCCAGTCCTTCTCCTTAACTCTCTACCCAACTCCCTAAATTCTTCTTTCAGGACCTCTTCTCTTTTTTTACCTATGTCGTTGGTACCTATATGCACCACAACCTCAGGCTCCTCTCCCTCCCATTTCAGGATTTCTTGGACACGTTCAGACACATCCCTGACCCTGGCACCAGGGAGGCAAACTACCATCCGGGACTCCTGTCTGCGTCCACAGAATCGCCTATCCGACCCCCTGACTATAGAGTCCCCTATTACAATTGCCCTCCCCTTCTTTTCCTTACCCTTCTGAGCAACCGGACCGGTCTTTGTGCCAGAGGCCCGGCCGCTGTCGCTGCCCCCAGGTAGGCTGTCTCCCCCACCCTTACTCAAACATGAGTACTTATTTTCAAGGTGTACAGCCACCGGGGTACTCACCAGTCCCTGCCTCTGCCCATTGCCCTTCCTAACTGTGACCCAGTTTTCTGTCTCCCGTGGTCTTGGAGTGACCACCTCCCTGTAACTCCTTTCTATGACCTCCTCGCTCTCCCTGAGCAGACAGAGGTCATCGAGTTGCTGCTCCAGGTTCCTAACGCGGTCCCTTAGGAGCCCCATCTCGACGCACCTGGCGCAGATGTGGACGTCTGGAGAGCACTCAGACTCCATGACCTCCCACATCTGACATCCAGAACAGTAAACTGCCCTGGCCTTCATTCTCCCCCTTATCCAAATACAATAATGCCTTACAATTACAATACAAATACAATACAAGCCAATCAGCTGCTTCCGCTGGTCCTCTTCCACCAATCAGAGGTTTCCACCAGAATCCTTCTCTGGAAGTGAGATGGAACGTTACAGATTTGGGTAAAAACTCACAGCTCCAGGTAAGTCCATAATGCCAAAACCCAGCTTCATTATGATTATATAAAGAGATGTTCTTTATGGTTTTCTGCCATTTCAATTTACATTCTGTTTCTGATGATTTTGGGAAATGCAAATATATTTTTTGTTGTCTTAAATTGTGGTACAAAAGCCAACATACTGATGTGAACAGGCGTGTGTTGGCAAAATATAAGCAAAACCCTTTTGACAGAATTAATGGTCAGACGACGTATTTTCTGTAAAAACCCCAGTTCAGTAAACAGGTACCATTTTCCAATTGGAGCTTGATATATTTCATTTGTGCAGTGAAGATTCCCAAATGAACATTTTCTCCTTTGCAATGTTCCGTTTAAGATTGCACTTGTTCGTCATGCTGACATTATGAACCTAACCCTCCATCCTTCCCATTTTTTTTATGCCAAAAATAATTAAGCCCCAATGTGGCAATCAGCTCACAGAAGCTAATTGCGGTGTGGCAACTATTTTATGCCCCTGTCCCACTTAGGAAACCTGAACGAAAACCTCTGGAGACTTTGCGCCCCACCCAAGGTTTCCGTGCGGTTCCCAGAGGTTGCAGGTGGTTGCCGGAGGTTGCAGGTAGTGGAAGCAGGTAGGGAGACTGACCAAAACCTCCGGGAACCTCCGGGAACTGTACGGAAACCTTGGGTGGGGTGCAAAGTCTCCAGAGGTTTCTGTTCTGGTTTCCTAAGTGGGACAGGGGAATTTTTAAGCTCTTTAACATTGTATTGTTTTGAAGCGCCTTTTTAGCTACTAGTGTGCATTGCTATTTTTTCTACACCTGTGCCCTGGAAACACAAAGTGTTTCCTGATAACCCTGTACTTTTAGATGACGAAGAGCCAAACTGATCAACTGAAGTGCTCAGCATCCACCTTCTGGTACCTTAGATTTCACAGTCCTCTGGAAAGCAGTGCCAGTGGAAGCTATGATTCACCAGGGAAGTCATTACAGAGTCATGCCATATGCTGCTCACAGACCCACAGCCAAATCATCACAGGTATGACAATGCCAGCAACACAGTTCAGAGCTGCAGCCAATCTTTATGCCTCTGGGTAATTTCAAGCTACCACTGGGGACATTGCAAATAAGGATCTATTGGCACTGCACTGATGTGTGAAGCAGATCACAGATGTATTGTCTGCTCAACCATCAAACTTCTTCTCCTACTTGGGCAGTCAATTCAAACAACAAAGAGGCCTAATATCTAACTGAGCTGTAGGGATACCAAAGGGTCCTGCTCTCTCACTGCGGTGTTCCTGTGATAAATAAACTGCCTTTGAGCTTTCTGGATCTTTATTTTCTCATATGGGATGAGAGTGTGTAGATATGGGGTCTCTACCATTGTTTTTTTCTTTGGAGCTATCTCCTTTAAAGAGTCTGCACAAATAAGGATAAGGGGCGTCATGGTGGCACAGTGGTAGAGTTGGTGCCCAACAGTGCCGGAGACCCAGGTTTGATCTTGACTACGGGGAACGTTTGTACATTCGCTCGTGACTGCGTGGGTTTTCTCCGTGTATAAATTTACTTCAGCTGTAGAAATGAACATGTCAGAAGGCATCAGGCTTCTTTCTACATTTCATGGTAACTATCTAACCACTTCAATGTACCATCAGTTTCTTTTTCCACAGATGCAACCTGACCTGCTGAGCTTTCCCCAGCATTTTCTATTTTACTTCAATTTTATAGTTCTTCTGAGTTTTATTTCCATTGACCTATGGACCTTTGGAAATCTGATTGTCAAGTTTTTGACTGGATGTATTGTGGTGGGAGATTGCAACCTTCACGTGGTCCGCCCTGTTTCGACAAATGCAATCAACCCGGTGTGCACAATCAAATAAGATCAAATAGAACAAGTTGTCCTACAACCTTAGGCTGTGCACGCCATACGCAAGAAGAAGAAGACTGGATGTATGGAACGACCTGCCAGAGGAAGTGGTAGAGACAGCTCTTCAGCGCGTCGTCCACAGGGCGCAGAAGATTATTGGGACACAACTACCGGCTATGGAGGGCATCTACTACACACGGTGCCTCAGGAAGGCCGTCAGCATCCACAAAGACTCCTCACACCCTTGTAATAGTCTGTTCGAACTCCTGCCTTCCGGCAGACGTTACAAGGCCTTCTAAGCCCGCACCTCCAGACTCAAGAATAGCTTCATCCCCAGAGCTATCGCTGCTCTGAACCGGCCCTGCTGAGTGCCCCCCATCCCCCATAAACTGTATTCACGTACATCGACCTGGTACAGATATATTTGCACTTTAGACTGTTTTACTGTTTTACTGTTTGTTTTATAAATCACGTTTCTCGGGCTATCTAAATGTTATTAGTTGTTTAAGTTCTGACGATCGGATGGAAACTGCATACCAAATCTCGTTGCACCTATGTGCAATGACAATAAAATATGTTGTTGTTATTATTATTATTATTATTATTATTATTATTATTATTATTATTATTATTATTATTTTTATTATTATTATTATTATTATTATTATTATTATTATTATTATTATTATTATTATTATTATAAAAAGCAACATTTAAGAGGCATTTGAACAGACACTTAAATAGAAATGAAGGAGAAGGATAAAAGCCTAAGGCAGGGCAAATTGGATTAGCATGGATGGGTTTCACAGTCAGATGGATGAGTTGGGCCAAGAGTCTCGTTTTTGTGCTGAATAATTCTGTGACTTTATCACCTGATGTATGAGGCATTATTAGATATATAGCAGTGGAAGCTCTGACCTATGAAATTTTTCGAGCATGATTATATATTCATTCGTCCAATGTGTGTTGTGTGTGCAACCAAGTGATTTGTTTATGTAACATATGTGGATATTCACAGTGCACTTTGAGAGAATGGGATGAACAAGAATGCATGTGTTTTACTAAGATAGACACAAAACGGTGGAGTCGTTCAGCGGGACAAGCAGCATCCCTGGAGAGAAAGAATGGGAGAAGTTTCAGTTCGAGACACTTCTTCTGACTGCCTCCAGTCTCAAGAGGAGAACGAGATCACCCAGAGATGTTGTGGCTGGTGCTATGGTTTTGGATGTGGACACGCTGTGATGAGAGAGCTCCCAATGTTTGCGACTACGTGGGAATCGTTCTAAGTAAGGCCTTGTGGTTAATTTAGTGAGTTGGAGACTGCAGCCATTATGCTGAGTAGACGGCTCTGAAATGGAAGCATACTTTGCACAATCGAGTATGACATTATTAGTTTTGGCAGGAGTTGCATCAAAAGAGGAAAAAATGACATAAGCTGCTAACATCTGCAGCCTTGACCGGGTCCATGAACCTTTAACTCATACATAAAAATGCATAGAAATATTTTTCAGAGTAAATAGCATAGTGGGAATTGATGGAAATAATGAGAACGCACCGGACAAAATGCAGGAGCAGAAGGAAGCGGTTTTCCGTTTTCTGAAGCAGTTCCAAGGCATGCAGTACATCAGCGAATCCCAACATGATGGAAAATGACTGATGTTTCATTCATTGAGGGAGTGGAAATGTTACATGATCACAATCCTAAACTGTACGAAATTGTGGAGAGCTTCAAATTTGGATCCTGGATCCAGAAACCATGTGAGATTGTTTAAGAAGGAACTGCAGATGCTGGAAAATCGAAGGTAGACAAAAGTGCTGGAGAAACTCAGCGGGTGCAGCAGCATCTATGGAGCGAAGAAAATAGGCAACGTTTCGGGACGAAACGTTGCCTATTTTCTTCGCTCCATAGATGCTGCTGCACCCCGCTGAGTTGCTCCAGCACTTTTGTTCAACCCATGTGAAATTCTCAGTGGAGCTCTGTTTTATCATTAAAGAACTCCAAGCACTAGAATAACTAAGCAGGTCAGGCAGCATCTCTGGGGACAGGGATAGGTGATGTTTTGGGTCGGGACCCATCTTCAGACTGATCATAGGGGGAAAAAGAAAGTTGGGAATGGGGAGAGGCAGGACAAAGCATGGCAGGTAATAGGTTGACATACGTAGGTGAGTAGTGTTATTGATGGTTGGAAGAAAGGTCAGAGATGAGAAAAGAAGGTGAGACAGGAGTGGGGGGGGGGGCACCAAGAACAAAGAAGGACTCGGGTACTGTATGCAAAGCAAAGCATTTCACTGTACCAAGTACATGTGACAATAAAGTATTGATCAATAAAGCTAGTTTTCTATAACGGTCGGCTAGCTCACCATGGATCTCAAGCAATCTAACATTTCAGAGCAGCCGACCAAGCAGAACCTTGTCTGATACCCTGCTGAAATCTATATAGTCAACATCTACAGCTCTGTCCTCATCCACTTTTTTGGTTCCATCATCAAAAAATTCAATCAGAATTGTGAAAGGCCTGTCACAATTAGGCAACTTTTTAGGCGAGTGCAGGAGAGTCTGCGCTTGTTAGCTGATGGTCTCTGGTGAGTTTCCTTCATGGTCTCGAGGAGTTCCCGCATTCTGGGAACTAGTCGCAGCCTCAGTATGGTGGCAGCAAATTTTTTAACATGTTGAAAAATGTTTGCGACCAAAAATTGGTCGCCATGGAGAAAATCGATAAATTTGTTGTTGTAGGTGTAGCGGTAATGGGGTCGCCATGTAGTTGTAGGTAGTTGAGGGAGCCGTAGGTAGCTTTAGTTAATCTACTTTGCTGACCGGGCATTTTTCCGAACCAAGGCAAACAGACAAATGTTAACAAATGTTAAATGCCGGCTAATCTTCACAGCTGGGTATCTCTGGCTTATTAAAAGTTGTCTGGCTTCTTAAAAGTGTCTCCACTCCTTCTCCCCCTTTCTTCTCCCCCTTTCTTCCCCCCCTTTCTCTCCCCCCCTTTCTCTCCCCCCCTTTCTCTCCCCCCCTTTCTCCCCGCCCCCTTTCTCCCCGCCCCCTTTCTCCCCGCCCCCTTTCTCCCCGCCCCCTTCTCCCCCCCCTTCTCCCCCCCCTTCTCCCCCCCCTTCTCCCCCCCCTTCTCCCCCCCCTTCTCCCCCCCCTTCTCCCCCCCCTTCTCCCCCTCCCCCCCCCTTCTCCCCCTCCTTCTCCCCCCCCTTCTCCCCCCTCTTTTAAAGGACTTACCGTACACTGTGCTAGCTGTCTTAACCTTCCTGTTCATCGCGGTGTGTGTCTGTATCACCTTGGCTTTGCAACCTGTGAATTTCAGACAGCGTTCCCCCACTTTCCCTGGCCCCTGCCTTTGCGATGTGTCTGTGTGTGTGTTCCACTCTTGACACTTGCCGTTCCACTTCCCGGTTTTTCAGCGAGTGCCGCGAGTTTGACACTCGCCAGCAGTCCGCTGAAAAATCAACTAAGTGGGACAGGCTCTTTAGGCACGATCTCCCACACACAAAACCATGCTATCTATCCTGTACAAAATCACTGGACAGTTGCCTATTTCCTTCACTCCATAGATGCTGCCTCACCCGCTGAGTTTCTCCAGCATTTTTTTCTACTGCCTATCCGTAAATGCAGGTTTATGTTATCTCTCCAGTAAATTATGTTTTGTTCAAGATTCCAGTATCTGTCATTCCTGTGTATCTAATTACCCTTCCCATTAATGGTTCCACTGATCACCTACCAGCCTCCATCTCCACCATTACCCTCTACGCTAATCAGATATATCCGAGGGCACTGTGGGTAGCTGGAGAAGAAATTGCATTGCGGAGCACCTGGAGAAAAGCCACGTGGTCACAGGGAGAACGTACAAACTCAGTAGGGACAGCACCTATAGTCACAATCGAACCTGGGTCTCCGGCAGTGTAAGGCAGCAACTCCACTGCCACCCTGGAGAATTTTGGAGGGATACAATGTATATGCGTTTGGATAGACAAGAGCTGGTTGAGGATAGTCAGCAAGGTTTGTACAGGAGAGGTCGTGTCTTACGAATCTGATTGAGTTTTTTGAAGAAGTGCAGTTGAAGAAGGTTGTTTATTGGATTAAAAAGAAAATCCCAGAAGCACCACAACACAATGGTGCATCAGTGAAGCTGCTGCCTTACAGTGCCAGAGACCATGGTTCGATCCTGACTACCGGTACTGTCTGTACAGAGTTTATGTGTTCTCGCTGTGACCACGTGGGTTTTTTCCAGATCCTCCCACACTCGAGAAATGTACAGGTTTGCAGGTTATTTGGCTTCAGTAAACATTGTAAATTGCCCCTAGCGTGTAATATAGAACTAGTGTACGGGGTGATCACTGGTCGGCGCGGACTTGGTGAGCTGAAGGGCTTGTTTCCCTGCTGTATCTCCAAAGTCTAAAGTAACCCAAAAGGTTGATGAAGAAGGCATTTCCGCAGGGTAGTCTCCTGTGGAAACTTAGATCGCATGGGATCCAGGGAGAGCTTCACGGAAGGAAGATGAGGGTGATGATGGAAGGATGCTTTTCGGACTGGGGGCCTGCGACTAGGAGTGCCGCAGGGAACAGGGCTGAGCCTTTTGCTGTTTGTCGTTTATATTGACGATTTGTATGAGAATGTGGAAGCCATGATTAGTAAGTTTACAGATGGCACTAAAGTGGGTGGTATTGTAAATAGCAAAGATGATTATCAAAAATTGCAGCAGGATCTCGGTCAGTTGGGCAAGTGGGCTGAGGAATGTTTAATGGAGTTCAATGCAGAAAAATGTGAGTTGTTGTATTTGGAATGTCAAAACAGGGGAGGACCTGGGGAGTGCCATGGAGAAGGCAGATCCAGGAGTGCAGGAACATGGTTCCTTGAAAATAGTGTCACGGGTGGATAGTGTGCTCATGAAAGATGTTGGTACATTGGCCTTCATCAGTCAGGGTATTGTGTACAGAAGTTGGGTGTTATGTTATTATTGAGTATAGAAGTTGTGATGTTATATTATAGGTGTACAGGACATTAGTGAGGCTGCATGTGGAGTATTATGTTCAGTTTTAATCTGCTACAGGGAAGATTTTGTTAAACTGGAAAGAGTGCAGAGAAGATTTGCAAGGATGTTGCCAAGACTTGAGGGCCTGAGCAATAGGGAACGATAGCACAGGCTTGGTCTTTATACCTTGAAGCTTAGTAGGATGAGGGATGATCTTACAGAGATGTATAAGATTATGAGGGTATTAAGGCGAATGCACTGAGTCTTTTACCCAGCTGAGGGGTATCAAGAGCCAAAGGGCATATTGTAGGCTTAAGGTGAGAGGGTAAGGTTTTAATAGGAAACTGAGGGTGGGTATATGGAATTAGCTGACAGAGGAGGCTGTTGAGGCAGGCACTATGACAACATTTAAAAGGCATTTGGACAGGTAGATGGATAGGAAAGGATTAGTGGTATATGGGCCAAATGAGAGCAGGTAGGACTAGTGTAGATGGGCCATCTTGGTCAGCATATGCAAGTTGATTGTAGGGCCTGTTTCCATGCTGTATGACTCTACCTTTAGCCATCCCCAACACTCCCATACCTTACCCCATCTACCTAATTCATTTTTCTTTCCTTATGTTTCCACCTGCCCCCTCCCAGCCTCCGTCTCAACAGTTCTCCGCTCCCCCTTCCCCACTAAGCTCCAATTGTGCATCATTCCCTCCTGATTTGGTTCCATCTATCTCCTACAAGCTCTGTCTTACCCTTCCTCAACGCCCTCACCTCTCGTGCAGGGACTCAACCAAAACATCGACCACCCCAATGCCTCCACAGATGCTGCTTGACCCACTGAGTCCTTCCAGTGGTTTAATCTATAATGGCCATTTGTCGGCACTGGGCCTGTACTCGCTGGAGTTAAGAAGAATGAAGGGGGACCTCATTGAAACATACAGATTAGTGAAAGGTTTGGATAGAATGGATGTGGTGAGGATGTTTCTACTAGTGGGAGAGTCTAGGATTGGAGATCATAGCCTCAGAATTAAAGGACGTACTTTCAGGAAGGAGATGAGGAGAAATTTCTTTAGTCAGAGGGTGGTGAATCTGTGGAATTCTTTGCCATAGAAGACTGAGGAGGCCAAGTCAGTGGATATCTTTCAGGCAGAGATGAATCTTGACTAATACAGGCGTCAGAGGTTATGGGGAGAAGGCAGCAGAATGGGGTAAGGAGGAATAGATCAGCCATGATTGAATGGCGGAGTAGACTTGATGGGCCAAATTGCCTAATTCTATTCTACTCCTATTCCTTATGATTTTATAATCTTGTAACCTTAATTTTTGTTCACTATGAGTAGCCCATTCAACTCCCAGAACACAATCCCTCATTCAATTAGATGATGGTTGATGCATACGTTATATTCATTTACCTGCCTTGGTGTCTTAATCCATTAATTTAGGTAATTAAGTAATTGCATTATCCATTTTGTGTTGCTTTCAAATTATAGGAAAATAGGTCATGCATCTTAAGTTAATTTATTTGTTTTAATTCTATAACGTCTGTTTATTACCCCAGAATTGTTTTTGTGAATATGTGCCACAATACTCCACGGCCAATGTTTCTTCTCTGAAGCGTGATGTTCGGAAATAGCTATAATACTCTAAATATAGCCCAACCAGAGTCTCTGCATCTGTAACAGGAGTTATGTTGCTTTGTTCTCCAGCCTCTAAGATGCAATGATTTATGTGACGTTCCAATCCATTTAGTTCACCATTAAGCTCTGTAAATTCCTCACTGAATCCTTTTGCCTCACTGCATCTTCCCTCCTTTAAGACCCTGCTTAATAAAAAGCACCGTTCTGAATCTGAGCGATGGTTTAGACAGACCTCCTAACCTCTGCTTTACCTTGATGTTACGTCTGTTTTATGATTACACCGTGAAGTACCTTGGAAGATACTCCTACATTAAAGGTGGTAGATCAACGGGGGCTGTGGCTATTTGTTGGGTGGGTTTATAGTTGTTCGTGAGATCTGGCACAGATCTATCAGACACCAATAAGGTGCCAATCCAAAGATAATATTGGGATGGTAGTTCTTCAGGGATTTGTTGACACAAATGCAATACTTACAACGTAAAATATAGCGGATTACTTAGATACTGCATTGCTAATAATGCACATGGTTTATGAAGCAACTAAATGTCATTCATGAACAGTTACCCTGCTTTGAAAGAAAATATATTCTTGAAGCCAATGGAACCGTGACACCCCTAATACTGTATGCAGAGACCGATTTTCATTCTCAGATCCTGGAATTGAAGGAAAGAAAATGTTGCCAATGTTTGGCAATTCGGAAGAGTGCCAAAAGTGTTGTCGAAAGAGGAACATGAGTAAATGATCGTCAGTTATAAAACATTCAATTTATGAATATTGTGCTTTCAGTCCAAGTTGTTAACAGAATCTTGATTTGTTCCGTTTTTGAAGAAGTGTGATTGGAAACTAAATTCCAGAATGGATTCATGAAAAAACAAAACAAAAGGAGATTAATAACCCAACAGGGACTCGGTGGGCTGTCTAGCTCTCTGACTCTATGATTTTTGCATGAGTAAAACACAAATATTCCTGCAACTTTTGTCAGTACTTAAAAATTTAACCAGTATCTTTTTGCTAACAGTTACCCTTGTGATTCAGCCCATTTCTGTGTCTGGACTGCAATGCCGATGTCATTTCCCATGAAGGGAACCTCGTAGAGTCATAGAGATAAACAACTAAAGGGCCCGTCCCACTTAGCGATTTTTTCGCTGACTGCTGGTGTAATATCAGTGTTGCCAAAAGATTTTGAACATTTCAAAATCCAGCGGCGACAAAAAAAACTGTTGCGACACTTGAAAAAACACCGCGCGTCATATGTCATCATGCCGCATCACTGCCACTTCACGCGGGGAGTTTTTTGGTGACCTGATACGTCAGTCAATGATGCTAGCAGTCGGCGAAAAAATCGCCAAGTGGGACGGGCCCTTAAGAGGCAGGCTTTGCTAGAGAGTACTTAAAAGTTGCAACAGTCTCTGCCTCCATCAACATTTCTGCCAGCAGATTCCAGATTCAAACCACCCTCTGGATGAAAAAATGCTTCTACTATTCCCCCTACCCCTCGTACCACTGACCTTAAACCTATGCCGGAGGGATTAGATAGGCTAGATGCAGGAAAAAATGTTCTCGATGTTGGGGGAGTCCAGAACTAGGGGTCACAGTTTAAGAATAAGGGGTAGGCCATTTAGGACAGAGATGTGGAAATACGTTTTTCACACAGAGAGTTCTGAATCTGTGGAATTCTCTGCCACAGAAGGCAGTGGAGGCCAATTCATTGGATGTTTTCAAGAGAGTTAGATATAACGAAATCAAGGGATTGGGAAGAAAGCAGGAACGGGGTACTGATTTAGGATGACTAGCCGTGATCAGATTGAATGGTGGTGCTGGCTCGAAGGGCCGAATGGACTATTCCTGCACCTATTTTCTATGTCTATGTCTATGTTATCTGCTATGGGGACAAATTTCTGACTTCCTATAAGCATCAGAAACCGCAGAAGCTAGAATCTGGAGCAACAAACAATCTGCCGGAGTAATATACAAAGTGCTGGAGTAAATCAGCAGGTCAGGCAGCATCTCTAGAGGACATGGATAGGCCACATTTTGGGCTGGGATACTTCTTCATACTGATTCGGAGTGGGAGCAGGACAGAGCCTGGCAAGTGATAGGTGGACACAATGTTCTGGAGTAACTCAGCGGGTCAGGCAGCATCTCTGGAGAAAAAAAGATGGGTGACATTTTGGGTCAGACTGAAGAAAGGTCCCGACCTGAAACATCACCCATCACTTTTCTCCGGAGATGTTGCCAGACCCGCTGAGCTACTCCTGCACTCTATAACTATCTTTTGTGTATATCAGCATCAGCATTTCTGTACGAGTGATAGGTGAGAGGGGTATTGATTGGTCGATGACTGAATAAAGGTTTGAGATGAAAGTGAGTAAAGGGGTGTCAGATAAGGGGGAAGAAGAGTGAAATGTGAAGCTAGAGGAAAGGATATAGTTGGAATGGGACGGGGAGAAGGGGATACCAGGGGGAGTGGAGGGGGAGAGAAGAGAAAAAAGGGGAGGAGGGTGTTGTTACCTAAAATTGGAGAATTCGATGTGCGAAACCGTATTTGGGAAAGAAAGAAGACATCTCGATATCATAGGGTGGAAAGCCTCACCTTAGGCGTAAATGCAGCAGAGAAAGAGAAATTGAGGACAGATGCGGCCGGGGGAATAACAGCTGGTCGTGCAACATTTCTTGGGGGAAAGGAACTGTCGAAGTTTTGGGTCAAAACTACTGCGGGAGATAGGCTGTTGTTTCGACACCAGGTCTCTAGGTTCTCAATCACCTCCCTGTTCTCCATCTCTTCATTTTTTGATATCCGACCCACAATGGTGCTGTCATCTGCAAATTTGTAAATTAAATGGGATTGTACTTAGCTGCACAGTTGTGGGTGTACACGGAGTAAAGAATGAGGCTAGAAGGGAGCTGAGAACGCAACCGTTTTCTGACTTGCAGTGGAAGACTACCCCCGTATCTGCACTATCACCAATGTCATGCCATCTCAGACCGTGTTGTACTGGGGACATATGCGTTGGGCATCCCCAAGAAAATACTGTTTTGATCCAGCAGCATGAATTGAGAGGCTTGCAAAATAATAGATGTGGCTAAATCCTGCTGCCTATTGCCTGGGGCCCTTCCACCCAACAGCCAGCCGACCTGCCTCAGTCTCGCAGGATACTGCCAGGAAATGGAGACAAAGAATGATAATCAGGTCCTGCCATTCAACGCAAGATGAGATTAGGGCCCATATGTTGTTACTTAAGATTTATCTCTGTCGTTGAAGTGAACATTTCATTGGGCTTAAACAGTGCATTAAACAGGGTATTATAATTCAGAACAGTTGTGGAGCCAAATAGAATCTGTCATAGATCAAGCTTGATAGGCAAAACTAAATTAGGCACTTCTGTTCCTCAGAGATTGTAGGAAAGGAAACCTTCTTTTAGCCCACAAACTTTTCTATTAACATATTAAAAAGTACAGCTTTAGATCCATTAATATCTGTTAAGTTTCTGACCTTTTCCCTGAGCACTTTCAGTGTTGCTATAATGGAAGAGTTTCATGTAATGCTTTGTGTCAGCAACTCTTACTGCCAGATTCCTTTTTTGGCCATTTAATCACTGCTAACGATGCTCCTGGAATTTATTCTACAATGAGTTTCCTCCCACTTCCCCTGGAGGCTTCACTGATTTGATTTGCCGTTCTTATTTTAATATATCTTGATTTCCATTTCAATTCCTAGTTAATTTGGTTCACAATTCCTAATTCTCACCATCCACTTATCTTTCATGCTCTGCATCAATATACTCCATTGATCTTCAGCCAAAGAGTTACTAAATAAAAGCCCGCAGTACCTGCGCAGTGTTATGCTGAATACAGTTGCATTCCGTTTGCTATGATATAGGCACAACCTTTTTCCACCAAATGCTATGTGAACTATTTAAAATGATCAAATCAAGATATGAACTATTCCTTGTGGTTATCTTGCCACACCAGGTCATGAAATAATTATCTGTTGCAATCTTTAATTTAAAAACTGCTTGGGTGTTATAACAACTTACCTAAACAATGTTCTCATTTTTTATTCCTTTCTTGTCTCTTCACATCAAACAATTTCCTTGCTTTTTGATAGCGTGTATAACATTCCTCGTAGTAAAAACTATGTAGTAAAATTGGACAAGAGATCAAAGATACTGGGATTTTGAACAATAAACCAGACTGCTTGAAGAACTCAATGGGACAGTCAGCATCTATGGATGGATGTGGGCAGATGATATAATGGGTTGGAAAATTAGTTCAAACTGAGGAAGTGTGTGTGTGTGAGTGAGTGTAAGCTCAATAGAGTTAATGCCTGGTCAATAATCTTCTGCCCATGGATAGTCAAAGCCCTGTCCCACTGTACGAGTTCATTCAAGTGTTCTCCCCGAGTTTGCCCTGATTCGAACTTGGAGATTTACGGTAATGGCCGCTCGTAGGTACTCAGGGCTCTCATAGACATTTTTCAACATGTTGAAAATTCTTCATGAGTCTTCCCGAGCTTAACTGCCATTAGCGAGTCTTCCATTAGCGAGTCTTGCCATTAGATAGAGGTCTAGGGGCTAGAGGAGTCAAGGGATGTGGGGAGAAGGCAGGCACGGGTTATTGATAGGGGACGATCAGCCATGATCACAATGAATGGCGGTGCTGGCTCAAAGGGCCGAATGGCCTCCTCCTGCACCTATTTTCTATGTTTCTATGTTTCCCGAGTACCTGCCGTTAGCGTTACGAGCCGCTAAGAAACGTCCCCGATCTCCGACGTACCCACTACGTTCATCCTACGTGCTTACCACGAGTTCGATTTTTTTTTTAACTCGGGAGAGCTCTTGAATGGACTCATAAAGTGGGACAGGGCCATTAGCGTCCAGAGAGGTTTAATATACAGAAAAAGGAAGGGGGCAGAGAGAGCAGAAGGGAAGGTATATGACAAGTTGGAAATTGAATGACACAAGCAAAGGTGCTGGCCGAAGGTTATGTTGAATGTTGGTGAATAGCAAATGGTAACTGGGGGAGAGTTAAGTAGAAAACAAAATAATTATTTTTTAAGGATTATGATAAACAATAGAAAGTTGTTAAGGTCTGTGTAGGGAGGAACTGCAGATGCTGGTTTACACCAAAGACAGACACACAATGCTGGAATAACTCAGTGGGACAGGCAGCATCTCTGGATAGGAATAGGTGACGTTTCAGGTCGATATCCTTCTTCTCAACCCGAAACGTTACCCATTCCTTCTATCCAGAAATGCTACCTGTCCTGCTGAGTTACTCCAGAAGTTGTTTAGATCTTATTGCCGCATTATCCAGTTTCATTGGGCACAACTGTTAATATTGGGATGACTGTTGTTAGGTCAGTAGATAGCCATGGCACCATCTCAGATCCCAGAAATGCATTTGGTTCCCAACAATTGCCTTGATACATTCTTTAAGCCTGGCATTAGGTCAGCCAACAGACCACAGATGAAGGATATAGGTTAGTCCCTGAGGCCCGGCTGTTCCCTGGATAAAATTACTGTACTGTTGATGGTGTTTGCTTTTAGAGTCAAAGAGTCATACAGCATGGAAACAGGCCTTTCAGCCCAACTTGCCCATGCCGAGCAAGATGCTCCATCTACACTAGTCCTACCTGCTTGCATATGGTCCATATCCCTCTATATCTTTCCTATACATGTACCTGTTCAAATGTCTTTTAAATGTTGCTGTAATACCTGCCTCAACTACCAGCTCATTGCGTATACCTACCACCCTCTGTGTGAAAAAGTTGCCCCTCGGGTTAATATTAAAGCCTTCCCTTCTAACTTAAACCTATGTTCACTGGTTCTTGATTCCTCTGCACTGGGCAAAAGACAATTCCTCTCATGGTTTTATACACCTCTGTAAGGTCACTCCTCATCCTCCTGTTTTGCAAGAAATAAAGTCCTAGTCAGCCAACCTCTCCCTATAGCGCAGGCCCTGAGGTCCTAGCAACATCCCCGTAAATCTTCCATGCACTCTTTCCAGCTTAACAACATCCTACCTATAGCAGGGATCTGAACACACAAATCTGAACACACAATACTCCAAATGCAACCTTGTGCAGATGTTTGTGCAAAATATAACATCCCAACCCCATACTCAATACACTTACTGATGAAGGCTAAAGTACTGAATGCTTTCTTGACTACCCTATCTAACTGTGATACCACTTTCAACCAACTATGGACCTGCACTCCTAGATCCCTATGCTTTAAAACACTCCGCAGGCTTCTGACATTCATTATGTAGGTCCTGCCTTGGTTTAACTTTCCAAAATGAAAAACCTCGCACTTATCTTCATTAAACTCTATTAACCATTCCTCAGCCCACTTGTCCAACTGATTAAGATCCTGCTGTAAATTTTGATAACCATCTTCACTGTCTACAATACCACCAACCTGTCATCTGCAAACCTACTAATCATGCCTTCTACATTTTCATCCAAATCATTGAAGCAAGCCATAAACAGCACCTCACCACCACTGCACCGATCTTTGAGGCACACCATGAGTCACTGTCCTCCAGTCCGAGAAACAACCTACCACGATCACCATTTGGTTTCTTCCGTGAAGCCAATTCTCTATCCATTCTGCGAGCTCTCCCTGGATCTCATGTGATCTAACGTTCCAGAGCAGCCTTTCCTGCAGAACCTTATCAAATGCCTTGCAGAAGTCCATATAGGCAATGTCTACAGCTTTGCTCCCATCAACATTTTTGGTTACTTCTTGAAAAACCTCAATCAGATTCATAAGACATGATCACCCATGTACAAAACCATACTGACAATCCCTAATCAGCTCCTGTTTATCCAAATGCGTATACATCATATGCCTCAGAATCCTCTCCAGTAACATGCCTACCATAGATGTGTCAACTCACTGGTCCATAGTTCTCAGACTTTTCCTTGCAGTCCTTCTTAAACATTCGCTCTCCTCCAGTCATCTGGCACCTCACCCTTGTCTTATGATGATTCATAGATTTAAGCACGAGTGCTTGCAATTTTTCTTCTCTAGCTTCCCACAGTGTCCTTGGATACATCTGATCAGGCCCAGGAGATTTTGTCGAACGTCATATGCCTGAGGACATTCAGTACCTTCTTGACCATATTACGGATTGTGCCATGGCATTTTCTTTAACTATCCCAAATTCCCCAGTCTTCATGTCTGTCTCCATGGTAAAAACAGATGGGAAATACACATTGAGTAAGTACTAAGTAAGTAAGTAAGCAAATTTATTTATATAGCACGTTTAAATCAACTCGCGTTGAAACCAAAGTGCTTTACATAGAAGGAATAATAAAGTTTCCATACATCGATAGAAAAATAAAAATAAATAAAAATGACACAACACATTATAGAATTCAACATGAACGTCTCCCCACAGCAGAATCAACATTTTCCACTGTGGGGAAAGGCATCAGAAAGATCAGTCCTCTTCCTCCGTGATCACCCGAGGTCGGGGCCTATTTGTGGCCTCCGCAGCCAGTCCGATGTTTCCAGGCCCTCTTGCTGGGAAGATGGAACTCCGGCGTCGGGTGAACACTCCTCAGCGGCTTGGAATGTCTGGAGCGGCCGCTTCCTCCCCGGAGACCGCGGCACCTGAAGTCCTCAGCCGCGCTGGTTGGAGCTCCGACTCTGGCGATTTCTGATCCCAGGCTCCGCGGTGTTTTAAATCCAGCGGACCTTGCCCATCTCCTGAGTCTCACACAGAGATGACAGCATTGGTTTCTGAGGGGCCCTATTCTCTCTCCAATTACCCTCTTTCCCATAACTTTACATATACATTTGTCTTATTTTCCCTTAATATTATTTAATCAAGCTATCTCCTGCTCCCCGTTTGCCCTCCTCATTTCCTTCTTAAGTATGTTCCTCAGTCCCAGAAACTCCTCCAGGGATACAATTGGTCCCAGCTGTCTATACATGCACGATGCCTAATTATTTTTCCTTACCAGAGCCTCAATTTTGCTTGTCCTCCAAGCTTCCTTAATCTCAATTGCTTTGTCCTTCACTCTAACAGAACACACATGCCCTGACCTCTTGTCATCACACTTTTAATAGCATCCCATTTTCCAGGCGTTCCTTTGCCTGCATTCAACCTATTCCAATCAACTTGAGCAATTGCTGTCTAATACCATGAGAGTTGGCCCACCCCAATTTAGAATTTTAACTCGTGAGGCTGCACTGGTTTTATCTATAACCAGGCCCGTACGAAGCTTTTCAAAAAGGGGGGTGGCATGACAGGATTACAAAAAACTTAATGTGAAATAATGTGCGCTCTGCGCACATCACGTGCGCGAAGCGTGAAGTCCCTCGATGCCAGGGTTTTTAGATGCTCTCTGATGCATTCTGAGCCTTATTTTGGAGCATTTTTGCACCAAATTTATGACCAATATTTCAGAAATTAACAGGAACCTGAGAGGTAGCTTTTTCACACAAAGGGTGCTGGGTGTATGTAACGAGCTGCCAGAAGAGGTAGTTAAGGCTGGGACTATCCTGCTGTTTAAGAGACATTTGGACACGTACATGGATAGGACAGATTTAGATCGATATGGGCCAGACGCGTGTGAGTGGGACTAGTTTAGATGGGACATGTCGGTCGGTGTGGGCAAGTTGGGCTGAAGGGCCTGTTTCCACACTGCATCATTCTATGACTAAAAAGTGAAGAAGAAAAATGCATGTAGATAAGTAGAGCAGATTTGAAAGAGGAGTGAAATGTAAAGGCAGAGAGAGGTTTATGGGTGGAAAGGAACATAGGAAAGGAGGGGGGAGAGTAGGCTTGGGCAGATGGGTGAAGGGAAAATAGTCACAAAGTGCTGGAGTAACTCAGTGGGTCAGGCAGCATCTGCGGAGAATATGAATAGGCGACGTTTCACAGAGTGCTGGAGTAACTCAGCGAGTCAGGCAGCATCTGTGGAGGATATGGATAGGTGACATGTCACAGAGTGCTGGAGTAACTCAGTGGGTCAGGCAGCATCTCTGGAGAAATGGTATAGGTTATATTTCGGGTCAAGACCGTTCTTCAGTAATATTCATGATGTGACATGCATAGACATTCCTGAATGTTACCCAAACCATCGTGAGCTACTTTGTTACGGTGCTTGCCCTCTCCTATAACATCTCTGCTGCCTTGGGTGATGCAGGACAGGACACGAGCTTTGGGGCACAGTGTGAAGCTGTTCCCTTCTGTCCCAGCCTGGTAAAAACCTGGATGGAGTGGATTTGGAGAGGATGTTTCCACTAGTGGGAGAGTCTAGGACCAGTGGCCACAACCTCAGAATTAAAAGACATTCCTTTAGGAAGGAGATGAGCAGGAATTTCTTAAGTCAGAGGGTGGTGAACTGTGAAATTCATTGCCACAGACACATGTGGAGGTCAAGTCAATGGACATTTTTCAGGAGGAGATTGATAGATTCTTGATTGATACGGGTGTCAGAGGTAATGGGGAGAAGGCAGGAGAATGGGTTTGAGAGGGAAAGATAGAGTCATAGAGTGATACAGTGTGGAAACAGGCCCTTCGGCCCAGCATGCACCATCTGCATTAGTTCCACCTGCCCATGTTTGATCCATATCCCTCCGAACCTGTCCTATCCATGTACCTGTCTAACTGTTTCTTAAATGTTGCGATAGTCCCTGCCTCAACTACCTCCTCTGGCAGCTTGTTCCATACACCTACCACCCTTTGTGTGAAAAACATACCCCTCAGATTCCTATTAAATCTTTTGCCCTTCACCTTAAACTTATGTCCTCACCTCCTCGATTCACTTACTCTGGGCAAAAGACTCAACCATATCTATTCAAATCATGATTTTATACACCTCTATTAGATCATCCCTCATCCTCCTGTGCTCCATAAAATAGAGTCCCAGCCTACTCAACCTCTCCCTATAGCTCTGGCTCTCTAGTCCTGGCAACATCCTAATAAATCTTCACTGTACCCTTTCCAGTTTGATGACATATTTCCTATAACATGGTGCCCAGAACTGAACACAATACTCTGAATGCGGCCTCACAACTTCTTATGCAACTGCAACATGACCTCCCAACTTCTATACTCAGCCTGGACCACTGAGTTACTCCAGCACTCTGTGAAACGTCACAGAACAGGGCAAGATTAGCAAGTTTGCTGATGATACAGAAGTGAGTGGTTTTGCAGATAGTGAAGATGGTTGTGAAAGATTGCAGCAGGATCGGGATCAATTAGCCAGGTGGGCAGAGTAATGGTTGATGGTTGCATGGTTCCTTGAAGGTCATGTCGCAGGTATATCAGGTGGTCAAAAAGTATTTTGGCACTTTGGCCTTCATCAGTCAGAGTATTGAGTATAGAAGTTGGGAGGTCATGTTGCAGTCGTATAAGACGTTGGTGAGACCGCATTTAGAATATTGTGTTCAGTTCTGGGCACCATTTTATAGGAAAGATGTCAAACTGAAAAGAGTACAGAGATCCTCATCCTGGATCAGTCCAATCAGGGTTGGGTCATCCGCAAACTTGAGAAGCTTGACAGAGGTGTCTGTGGAGGTGCAGTCATTGGTGTGGCGAGAGTAGAGGAGAGGGGAGAGTACGGATCTTGCGGTGCTCCTATGCTGAGCGTTTGCGGGTCCGAGATATGCTTTCCCACCTCACATGCTGCTTCCTGTCTGTCAGAAAGCTGGTGATCCACTGACAGAGGGGTTCAGTCACAGTCAACTCAGAAAGTTTGGGGGTAGTAGCTCTGGCACAATGGTGTTGAATGCAGAGCTAAAATCAATAAAACAAAATCCTCGCATAGGTTCCCTGGCGGTCTAGGTGCTGGAGGATGAAGTGCAGGCCCAGATTGACTGCGTCATCCACAGATCTATTGGCCCAATATGCAAAATGCAGAGGGTCCAGCAGAGGGATTGTGATATTTTTCAGCTTGGCCAGCACAAGCCTTTCAACGGTCTTCATGACTACAGAGGTCAGTGCGACAGGCCTGTAGTCGTTAAGACCAGTAACCCTTACCTTTTTGGGTACAGGGACAATAGTGGAGACTTTGAAGCAGGCAGGGACTGGTTAAAAATGAGTAATTGGGTGTGAAGTGGCGATTGGAGTGGGATGGGTGTAGAAGGGCCCAGTGTTTGCAGACTGAGGTCGGGCTGTGAGTAGGTGTGAAGTGTTGGGTGGGGTGGGAAAGGGTCCACTCTTTTCATACTGGAGACTTGCCTTAAGTAGGTGTGAAGTGGTGAATGGGAAGGAGAGGGTGCAGGGTCCATTCTTTGCAGACTGGGGTCTGGCTGTGTTTGTTGGGGACGGGGTACCAGGGTTAAGTTTCTGATTTTCAAACCTGCAGTAAAACTCATTCAGGTTGTTCGTCAGCTGACGATTGTCCAAAGAGCGGGGGGCTTTCCTCGTATAGTTGGTGATTTCTTGCATGCCCTTCCAAACTGAAGAAGAGTCATTAGCTGAGAACTTGCTCATCAACTTCTCAGAGTACCTTTCCTTGGCAGCTCTGATTCCTCTTCTCAGCTCTCTATCGATTAGGCTATCTTTTAACTCTTTAACGATTAGGCTATCGGCTTGATGCATATTTTCCCCCAACCACCGCCCCCCCCCCCCCCCCTCCCCCCTCCCCCCGATCTCAAAATTGAAATGTTACATCTGTATATAATGATCCCATTAAAATGTGTATTTATGTCACAAACTATGGAATTCATATTTTTCAGTATTGTTATCAAGGAAAAGAAAGCAGTTCCAATTGTTTGATATTATTTGATATTGTTTAATATTATTCATATGGAGGAGAAAATATAATAGCTCTAAAACCTACCTTAATTTTGCAATCTCACTAAAGATAATCCCCCTTTCCCTCTCCCCTTCCCATCTCTCTCACCCCTCCCTTCCCCTCTCTCTCTCCCCCTCCCCCCTCTCACATCCCCCCCTCTTTCTTGCGCGGGGGGGGCGAAGATGAAGGTGGCGCGGGCCCAGCGGGCGGGGGGGTTGAAGGTGGCCTGAGCCCAGCGGGGGTGGCGGGGTCCCAGCGGGGGTCAGCGGGGGTGGCATGGACCCAGTGGGGGTGGCATGGGCCCAGCGGGGGTGGTGTGGTCCCAGCGGGGGTCAGCGGGGGTGGCGTGGACCCAGCGGGGGTGGCGTGGGCCCAGCGGGGGTGGCGTGGGCCCAGCGGGGGTTAGCGAGGGTGGCATGGACCCAGTGGGGGTGGCATGGGCCCAGCGGGGGTGGTGTGGTCCCAGCGGGGGTCAGCGGGGGTGGCGTGGACCCAGCGGGGGTGATGTGGACCCAGCGGGGGTGGCGTGGGCCCAGCGGGGGTGATGTGGACCCAGCGGGGGTGGCGTGGGCCCAGCGGGTGTGGCGTGGGCCCAGCGGGGGTTAGCGAGGGTGGCGTGGACCCAGCGGGGGTGGCATGGACCCAGCGGGGGTCAGCGAGGGTGGCATGGACCCAACGGAGGTCAGCGGGGGTGGCGTGGACCCAGCGGGTGTGGCGTGGGCCCAGCGGGGGTGGCATGAGCCCAGCGGGGGTGGCATGAGCCCAGCGGGGGTGGTGTGGTGCCCAGCGGGGGTGGCATGAGCCCAGCGGGGGTGGCGTGGTGCCCAGCGGGGGTGGCATGAGCCCAGCGGGGGTGGCGTGGTGCCCAGCGGGGGTCAGCGGGGATGGTGTGGGGGGGAAGCTGTCTTGGGCCCCGGCGGCGGGGGGAGGCGAGGGGAGCGGGCTCCGCCGCAGCGGTGTCTGGTGTTTGGGTTACAGCCGTTGGGTTCAGATTCAGCCACTCTTGCCCGGCGACGGGAGAACAGAGAACTGGCCATTTCCAAAGTGGAAACGTTGATTATTTTTTTTCACGATTTTTTTTCACGATTTTTCTTAGGTGGGGAAAAAAAGGGGGGTGCGGTCGCACCCAACGCACCCCCCGTTCGGACGGCCATGATAACTATTTTTTCAAAGCTATCAGAACAGTGGTCACTGGCACCGAAAAGCTCGCCTACAGTCACTTGCCTTTCCCAATTTCCTAAAAGTAGATAAAGCTTTGCCTTCTGCAATGCAGTGCCTTCTATATTTTGCCTGAAGAAACTTCCCTGAACACATTTGACTAATTCCACCCCATCCAAGCCCTTGGATTTATGACAGTCCCAATTTATAGTGGGAATGCTAAAATTCCCCACTATGACAAACGTAACTACCCAATTCCAGCTTCTTATTCCAAGAGAGCATTTCAAAAGAGAAATTAGAAGTTTGGTGATAAGAAACAGAATAACACTCAGAATGTTATGCATTTGCTAAATAATACTTTTGATCCCTGGATTCTGATATCTTCAAGACTGGCAAAAGGAGGATTACAATCTATAATCTGTTAAATGAACCAGCCTGATAACCAGTTGAGTAATGGTCTGTTAATTCCCTCTTCATTTTACAATGAAGTATATAATTTACATGTTGGGAAAGTTATCAGCCATGAAGTTAATAGATCTGTCATGCTGGCTATGATATTTAAGGGAACAGTGAATATTCAGCCACACATACACATGTCCAGGTCTTGGACATGTCACATAATAAGTCTCAAACTTATGATAAGTGTCAGCATGTTTTCATCTTATGCCCCTGTCCCACTTAGGAAACCTGAACGGAAACCTCTGGAGACTTTGCGCCCCACCCAAGGTTTCCGTGTGGTTCCCGGAGGTTTTATGTCAGTCTCCCTACCTGCTTCCACTACCTGCAACTTCCGGCAACCACCTGCAACCTCTGGGAACCGCACTTAAACCTTGGGTGGGGCGTAAAGTCTCCAGAGGTTTCCGTTCAGGTTTCCTAAGTGGGACAGGGGCATACTTACAGAGCTCCAGATAAGATCCCCCAGCCTCTCTGATTTTACATGTCAGACCTGATGGGGAATCATTTCTTTCCAATGGGGATTCTTGGCCTCTGAACAAATGTTGACAGGAGACAAAGCTCCATCCTTAGCTTTCCTTCATGTCCAAATACTCTCAGATCATTTTGTAAAGGGGAGGGTTTTTTAAATTTAATTTACTCTGGTGAGATGGTAAAATATAGACTTTCAGTGGGCTCCCCATCATCCCAATTAACGGGCAGCACATTTAAGATTTGGCGAGAAAATTAGATTGTGAATGATTTTAACAGCTTACTGTTTAAGTAAAGGGTAGTTTGATAAACTGAAAGGCACAAAACCTAACAAAATTTACAATACATTTAAGGTGAGAAATAGATTACATTTATAGCCATGGAAAAAACACTGCATTACATTATCTCGATCACTTTCAATAATGGACACCATGATGGATGGGAATACAAGCAGCTGAAACATTTTAGTGCTCTCAGCTACCTTTTGAGTGACATTAATGTTTTACTGCATTTCAAAGACTAGCCTTTTGAAGTGAAAATGGAAAAAGACATAGGGCTGAAGATCTGAAATAAAGAATATTGGAAAGGATAGCAGAGGCAAGCTACATGCAGTAAGTTAAGTGCTTGAGTCTTGGAGGCATTGTGTTAAACGTGAATTTTTTAAAAGAGTATAGCTGTCAAATTCAAATAAAAGCTTGTCATGCAACAAATTAATTTTCAAGTATCCAGTGAATTGTGAGCATAATTGTTTTGAAATTTCAGTGTTCTTGCAGGCACAGTTTCAGATAAAATATCCATTATTTTCCTATGGTAGCTTTTATTAACTGTTTCCCACCTTTCCACATTCATGCAAATCAAAATGGAATATAGCAACATTGTGTTAATCAAACACAACTGGGTGTCTTACTGTAATTCAATGACCAGATATTTCATTCATTAATCATAAACTGGATAATGACAATCAAAATACTTCTTATGACCTTAACCATTCATTTCGCTCAATGTATTATGTATGACCTATATAACACAATAACCTCTCCTATTAACATAATGAACCAGCACTACAAATGTACTGCGTTGACACAAAAGAACAAAAAGTTCATTCTTTACAAGTTATCTGTGCTAAATTATTGAAGGCATTTAATTATTTATCAGAGAATGAGATCATTTGCACTTCCATTTCTTTTTTTCAATGAAATGTTTTAATGTTGCAACAGTTAATGGAGCAATCCAAATTAAGCAACAATATCAAGCCCATGTATCTAAAACTTTATGGAAATAGCCTTTAATTTTGTTGAGCCTTTAAAATATCTTTTTGTAACCAACCATTTGGTCACCCTATGATAATTTGACAAAAAGACAAACAGCTGGCGCAGTCCCAAGTCTTGGCAAGGAGGACTGTATCCAGTAATTGAAGGATGCTTAGTCAGAGCCCTGTGTGACTCTTTTCCCAAAAAAACTATTTCATAAGGATTGTGCGAGCTATTAAACATGTTCCTGTTGTAGTTTACAATTAATTCGGCTGTTACAGCTACCATCAAATTGTAGACTGTTACACCAAAGAGAAAGGCCATTTAGCCCATCAATTTATACTGGTGGTTTATCTTCTTAATAGGACACTACTTAAATCTAGTTCTCTTCACAACACCTGGCTGCTAATATTTCACATCTTGAGGCAAATTTGCTTTAAATTCTTAACTCTTATTTAATTCTGAATTCTTCACTACCTCTTTACGGAGAGGAATTGCTCATGTATTTTCACTTCTGATTTAAAAAAAAAAATTTTTTTGTGGTGTGGCTATATTGAATAAAGGTTCTCTTGTTACCAACTCACTGAGTTACGGAATTAATTGCTCTTTGCTCAAGAAAGATCAAGCCCTCAGATCTGTTTTGGATTTGGAGTTAATTTGGTAAATTATTTAGTGCTGCTGCCTAACACCTCTAGGAACCTGGGCATAATCCTACCCACCGTGCTCTCTGTGCAAGGCTCAAACATTTCCTCCATGACTACATAGGTTTCCAAAGGTAAGCTGATAGGTTTATGGGTAACTGAGCACAGATATATGACTATAGACTGTAGTTGATGAGCATGAGAGAGAAAACATTCAATTGCATGGGGTGTAGAGAGATAAGGAGAGTGGGAGTGGATTAGTTCCAATGGCATCCAGCATGTACCCATTGGGAGAATGGCCTCCTCTGCGTCTATGTATTTAGAAGTTAAATTGCAACTCAGATCTCTTAACTTGTTTAGATCCAGATCCTTTGAAATCCTTAATAAACACAAATCCATTGTCTCACAATCTTGAAATCAATAATTATCTTGGTAGCCGCAAGCTATTGAGTGAGGAAAACCGTTTCAACATCCTGCTCTTCTTTGCATATTGCTTCCATATTTTATTTCCAAATGATTTATTTTTAAATCTAATACAAGCCCTCTCTTATATTTCCTCAGAGCAAATAACTTCTTCATGTACAACCCATCAAATTTGTTCAACATGTAACAATCTCCAAAGCTTTTCATTCAGTGACAACTTGTTTTCATTTATATGACACATTTAGTATGGACAAATAATCCATGCCGTTTCACAGAATTTGTTATAAAGCCACAGACAAAGACATTAGGGTAGAGGACAGAATATTTAATGAAAGAGATGGGTTTGTGGAACAGCTCAAAGGAAAGATAGAGAGGTTGAAATGCTTTGTAATAGAATCCCAGATATTGGACCTCTTCAATGTAAGCCAAACAGTGAATGGTTGAGTGAATAAAACTGGGGGATATATACGAGAGTCCATAGTTGGAAGTGGAAATTGGGAGTGTGCAGTGATTTCAGAAGGTTCTAAGACTAGAGGAGGTAGACAGAGATAGAAAGTAATAAGGCTCTGGCAGTTTTTTTGATAACACGGATTAAATGGTTGAAATAACACCACATTTCAAAGATATTTGGACTGGGTTTATGGATAGGTAATATTTAGAGGGTTGTGGGCCAAATGCAGGCAGGTGAGACTAGTGTAGGTGGGGAACCTTGATCGGCATGTGCAAGTCATGCTCGATGACTGTGGCTCTATGACCTTATGGCTGCAGAACCAGAGGGCAAATGGGACCACCATGATGAGTGCAATTACTAGTAGCTGAATTACAGGCTCAGTGCAATTACAGGCAGCTGAATTTTGAATGGGATCACACCACCTAGTGAATGATGGAACAGTCAAGAGCAGAGGTAGGAAGGACACCTAGGGTGGGTGAGGGTCTTGACAGCTGATGAGTTGCGGTGTCACCTGTTTGACTCTCAGCATCCGGAGAAAGTATCAGCATGGTCCAGGACAATCTAGGACATAATTGGAAAAACAAGGTGCAGCATTTCCCAAAATAAATCCAGCTTATTTTATCTTAAAACTAGACACCATTTAAGCCCATCTCAATGAAACAGAAGACAATTCAGAGCCTGCCCTTGCAGGACATCAGTGTCCCATTAACCAGCATGTTTGCAGCACACTCCCCAACTTTCCCAGTTGATGTTAAGTCCTATCAAATGAGGCTTTCTTCAATTAAATTTGTGTGACGTCCTCACAGGCATTTTTTTTTCTACGGTTATTTTCTCCTCTTGACTTTGTCTTCGTTTCCTACCCGAGAAAAGGAGCTGTTCTCGTCCTGGCCATAATTGAAATACCAGGCCAAACATGGAGTGGACGAAGCAGCAGGCCCTGTTTAAAAAAAAAAACTGTTTAATACTCTGTTTCCAGGTAGGGAACATTTCAGATGATCAAACAAAAGGACCTATCATTTCATTTGCTTACAAATTGTATATATTTTTCATAATTTCTCAGGATTGTAAGAATGTAAGATTGTAGTTCAGAAGACAGTGCAAAAAAAATCTTGAGATGAATGTATCAGCATTACAGAAAGGATGTGGAGGCTTTGGAGAGGGTGTAGAAGATCTTTATCAGAATTATAACTGTATTAGGGGGTATTAGCTACAACTACAGGTTGGACAAGCTAGGATTTTCTCTGGAGCTTCAGAAGCACATGGGATTCTTTATCTTAGCATTAAGTTCAGCACATACATGGTGGGCTGAGAGTTCAGTTCCTGTGCTGTATTTTCCTATGTTCCATGTTCTATGGCTCAGGTATGCAACATATTCACAGTTATCTTAATTAGTAAGTTTGTAATAGTTGCTTCCACTTCACATCTGAAAACTGACACAGAGATGTGCCACTCAAATTTTACGATGTAAACTTTTTGGGGACGTTTGCAATTAAACATGTATATTCTGTTTGTCAAAAAAAACTAGGCTAATCAAATCTAACTAATTACCACGCAATCACAGAGGGGATGAGTTTCCTTTCCACTTTCCGCAGAGACTGTTCTTTCCGCAACTCCCTGCTTAACCCATCCCTTCCCACCCAAACAACCCCATCCCCAGGTCCCTTCCCCAGCAACTGCAGGAAATGCAACACCTGTCCTTGCTTGTCCTCCCTTGATTGTCCAGTGAGCCTGACAGAACTTTCAGGTGAGGCAGAGGTTAACTTGCACATCCTCCAACCTCACCTACTGTTCCAGGTGTAGACTCCTATATATCGGCGAGACCAAGTGCAGACTGGTGATCTTTTCGCTGAACACCTTTGCTCTGTCCGCCTTGGCCTACATGATCTCCCAGTTGCTAAACATTTTGTGTCTCTCTTTGGTGTAAATCAGCATCTGCAGTTCCTTCCTACACTTCTCCGAAAATGATCTGTAACTGAACAGTAATACAAGAAGAATAGTCATATATTTCTGCTCATTTCTTAGTTCCCATTAGTGAATGTGTGGAACAAAGGGGAAATTGTAGTATTAGGGTAAATGGATGTATGATGGTCAATGCAAATTCAGTAGGTTGATGCATCTGTTTCTATGCTGTGTTATTCTGCAACCACCATGGCTACAAGAAAAGGCCAGAGGCATGGCATTCAGCAGTGAGTAATATTGCTTGCTGCACCTTTCTACCCTCCATAAGGTGAAAGTCAGGAGTGTGATGGAATAATCTCCAATTGCTTGGAGGATAGTAGCACTAACAGCTCTCAAAAGGTTTAAAACCATTCAGAGTGTTGTAGCTCGAAAAGCCACTGCCTCGCACATCCAGTGACCAAAGATCAATCCAGACCTCTGGCACTATCTGTGTGCTGTTTGCACATTTCCCTTCTGTATACACAGGTTTGCTCCAGGTACTCTTCGGCCCACAATGTCTGTGCCAAACATTATGCCAAGACCAACTCTGGTCTGCCTGCATTAAATCCATATCCATCCATTCCCTGCATAGACATGTGCCTATACAAAGCCTCTTAAATTCCACGATCATATCCGCCTTCGCTATCGCCCCGGGAGCATATTCTGGGCACACCACCTTGCGTGTAACAAACTTGGTCTGTAAATTGCCCTTGGTCACTATATACTGCCGTCTAGGAGGTATAATCAGGTGGAGTTTTTGGAAATGTTGAGAAAATAAATTGGATTAGGATCAAGAGGAGCTTGATGGTGGGTATGGAGTCAGTGAACCAAAAGGCCCGTTACAATGTATCCTTGAAGGACTGCAGCGGTTCTGGAAAGCAGTTATCAATTTGTAATAAAATGCCAGCCTTGTCAATAACACTCACATTCTGAAGAATAAATTAAGAAATAAAAGGCTTTATTAGATCATTGCCCCATGCATATGTACGAAGCTCCATGAACTACCTACTTAACATAGTTAGGACGAGTTGGACCAAATTACCTTTTATTTATACTAAGTGACTTTTTCGCTGTCGCTAAAATATTACTCAGTAGAAAGTTATTCTATGCTTAATGTATAAACTTCTATTTGAATTGATCTAGATATATTTTAAACTGAGCAAAAAAAGTATCCAATAGCAAGATTCCCATCATTCTAATCGTTATTTAATGAAGCAAAACATTGCAACGTGATTGTTTTTCTTCGTTCCATTTTTGCTGATTTAAAGGCTTTTGTTCTGTTTAAATAATGAAAGCTTATGAATCCATTAAGCATTATGCACTGCCCCGGTTAAGATGAGCTTTATCATCATCAGTGACAGTCACAGAGCCGGTGATGTGGTGTTGGGTGTGGTTGTGACATGTGGTTGGGAGCAAATGTCAACAACACAAGTCCATTTCAATCTTATACACTGTCCAATCAATAACATCATCATTATTCTTATTTGAGGAGATGCAAGAAATTCACCAGGATGGGTGATAGATGTTCATTTAATATCATGTTGCCTTTTGGATTTTAAATCGATTCTAATCAACAGAGCTTTTTGTTATAAATTGAATAAGAAATGGAATAAAGTAACATGTTCTTACAGATGAATCATATACAGAAAGAGGAAGTGATTTGCAAAGGAGTTGGAAAGTTCGAGTAAACATATTGCTGTTGCTTATCAAGTCAAGTTGAGTTCATTGTCACATGCACATGTATGGTGAGGTACAGTGGTATAATGAAAAGTCCTACATACAGCAAGCAGCATGCCGTGCACAATAGACTCAGATGAACATAAGGATAAATTACATATAAATCACCTATAAAAATGTTAAAAGAAAGAAGATATAGTGGAAAAATATAATTGTAGTAAAAACACGTCCATGGTAGTCTAGTGTTTTCGAGGTGGGATTGTGGTTGTGCGGGTTGGTTCAATAATCTGATAGTTGGATTAAAGTAGCTGTTCTTGAACCTGGTGGAGTGGGACTTCAGTCTTTTGTATCTCCTGCCTGATGATAGCTATGAGAAGAGGACATGGCCCAGATGGTGGGGGTCCTTCATGGTAGAAGCTGTCATCTTGAAGCGGCACCTCATTTAGACACTTTTGGTGGACAGGTGGCTATGGCTGTGATGGTCTGGGCTGAGTCCACACACTTAGTTAGTTAATTATCACCTGTACCAAGGTACAGTGTAAAGCATTTGTTGCAGCTTAACCTGTCAACAGAAAGACCATACATGATTACAATCGACCATATGTGATTACAATCCCCAGTGTACAGATACATGACAAAGGGAATAACATGAATAACATTTAGTGCAATTAACATCCAGGAAAGGCTGATCAAAGATAGTCCAAAGGTCTCCAATGAGGTAGATAGTAGTTCAGGACTGCTCTCTAGTTGTTCATCCCAGGACGTACACATCATTGAAGATAAATTGAGATACTGTGGATAGGGTGAGTTGTTTTAAATACCTGGGAGTCCACATCTCAGAGGATCTGACAAGGACATCATACGCTGCAGCACTGGTGAGTAAGGCAAGGCAGCGCCTTTACCACCTCAGGCAATTGAGGACATTCAGAGTGTCTCTGAGGATCCTCCAGTGCTTCTACTCAGCGGCTGTGGAAAGTATCTTGTCCGGAAATATCACAATTTGGTTTGGGAACTGCTCTGCCCAGGACAAGAAGGCTCTGCAGAGAGTAGTGCGTTCGGCCGAACGGACTATGGGAACTACATTCGCCCCACTACAGGAACTATACATCAGAAGGTGCAACTCCAGAGCCAATAAGATCATGGGAGACCCCTTCCACCCCAGCAACAGACTGTTCCAGCTGCTACGGTCAGGCAAACGCCTCCGTTGCCATGCTGTGAGAACGGAGAGGTTGAAAAGGAATTTCTTCCCAGAGGCCATTAGGACTGTAAACTCCTATCTCACCAGGGACTAACTTTACTGTAGCAATTTACTGTTGTGTGGTGTCTTTTTTAAATTGCTGCTTTTTCTTTTTTTTTCCTCCCACAAATATGTAATATGTGAATATTATATTCTGTTCCATCCTGTTCGTAGTTTTTTGCACAATCAGTGAGCATTGCCACTTTTCATTTCACTGCACATCCCGTATGTGTATGTGATGAATAAACTTGACTTGACTTGGTAGGATGGTTCACTTGTCTGATAACAGCTGGGAAGAAACGTTCCCTGAATCTGGAAATATGCGTTTTCACACTTCTATACCTTTTATCAGAATAGAAGAGGGGAGAAGAGGGAAAGGCCAGGGTGCGACTTGTCCTTGATTATGCTGGTGATCTTGGCCAGGCAGCGTGGGGTGTAAATTGAGTCAATAGAAGGGAAGTTGGTCTGTGTGATGGTCTGGGCGGCGTCCACAATTCTCCGCAATTTCTTGCGGTCTTGGATGGAGCTGTTCCCAAAGCATGCTGTGATGCATCCCGATAAAATGCTTTATATGGCTGCAGCCTCTTTCAATCAGTCAGGATATATTTTACAGTACATCTGTAAAAAATTGTTAGAGTATTCAGAGACATACCCAAACTCTAAGATAGTAATGAAATAGAGTGCTGGTCTGGCTCCTTCATGATTGCATAAGTGTTCTGGGGCCAGGACTGGTTATCCAAGGTGGTAACACCCAGGAATTGTTTTTAAGCAATAGCCACAATGAAAAATCCTTACCCTACACTAAATGAAGAGTAGTTCTATTCAACTGGAGAATGGGGCATCAGAGAGTGGAGTCAAAGCATGGAAACATGCCCTTCGGCCCAACTTTCCCACCCAGAACAACATGCCCCATCTACACTAGTCCTATCTACCTGCATTCGGTCCATATACTCGCTAGAATTTAGAAGATTGAGAGGGGGATCCTATAGAAACTTACAAAATTCTTAAGGGCTTGGACAGGCTAGATGCAGGAAGATTGTTCCCGATGTTGGGGAAGTCCAGAACAAGAGGTCACAGTTTAAGGATAAAGGGGAAATCTTTTAGGACTGAGATGCGAAAAACATTTTTTACACAGAGAGTGGTGAATCTCTGGATTTTTACTTCGGAGTCACGTGAGTGACTACGTGAAGAACCCCGCCAGGACGCATGTGTGTCATATCGCTACACGCATTGCAACGAGTCACAGCAGGGGGAACGACGTTCTCCTTTGCGGCAGAATTTGAAAGCCGGGAACAGCAGGTAAGGAGACTCTGCGTTCCTTACAGGTGGAGACATGGACCAGATCCACGAAGGCTGCGAAAAAGCTGGCGGGGGAGAACCGCGGAGTTGCGGGCAGCCGGCAGCAGCAGCCAACGGCACGCCAATCTCCCGTAATGGGAACAGCTGTGCCCGACTTCGCTCCCGCACCAGCCATGGCCGGGCAGTAGAGCGAAGCAAAAAACTAACAGAGTCGTTGACTCCGATGAGTCCGACTCTGAATAGCTGCGAGCGGCCAGTGCCCGTGAGCATTGGGGCCGGTTGGAGCGGCTTCAGGAGCAGCCGCGAGCGGCCAGTGCCCGAGAGCATTGGAGCCGGTTGGAGCGGCTGGGAGCGGGGAACAAGAGCAGCCACGACGGCCAGTGCCCGTGAGCATTGGAGCCGGTTGGAGCGGCTGCAGGATCAGGAGCAGCCGCGACGGCCAGTGCCCTTGAGCATTAGAGCCAGTTGGAGCGGCTGCAGGATCAGGAACAGCCGCGAGCGGCCAGTGCCCGTGAGCATTGGGGCCGCTTGGAGCGGCTGGGGGAACAGGAGCAGCCGCGAGCGGCCAGTGCCCGTGAGCATTGGAGCCGGTTGGAGCGGCTGGGAGCGGGGAACAAGAGCAGCCGCGAGTGGCCTATGCCCGAGAGCATAAGAGCCAGTTGGAGCGGCTGCTGGAGGAAATACTCCAAAGTGGCAGGCTCCGGGAGATGGAGGCTAGCCACAGTGGGCAGTTAGTAAGCCCCACAGCAGTACCTCTTGTGGGGCTGCACAGTGTTTCTCCCTCATCAGAGGGGAGCACGGAGGGTCAATTCTGGGCTGACCCTGAAGAGGGGAGTGATCAACATACCCCTAGTATGCCTGGGGTGAAAGAAAACATGTTGGATATGGTGTCCCGGTTTATCCAACCCGACCAAACTGGCCTAAACCTGGAGCCGAAAATAACGGCAAGCATTGACTACATGTCTTTTAACCAACTACAGGGACAGGCATTATCGGACACCACAGCACGACACTTACCACCAGGGAACTGCAAGTCGCTAAATGTTCCCAGTGTCAACCAGTGCATCTGGAAACATGTCGGGGCATCAATTAGAACTAGGGACTTAAAAATACAGAAAGTCCTAAAACTCCTAACAGCAGGAATTACGGTTTTTGCCCGCACATTGAATGAGCAAAACATGACCCAAGACCACCAAGATGCACTGGCATTACTCTGCAACTCACAATACGAGTTAAACAATATTAGGAAAAGTGCTATCTAACCGGCTTTAGAACCCAAATTTGCACTACTACGGCCAAAAACATCACCCCTACGCACCCACCAGTCGGCCAAGACAAACTGGAGAAAGCGCAAAAACCAGGAACACCCAACATCGGTCTTTTTTAGGCCATGGCCCAGACCGACCTTCCTGGAAACACCAACCCAACTACAGACCCAGACAACGGCGCCTCAACGTCCACGGAGGATGCCGAAGAAGTAACACACCTACCACTGGTAACCATGGAGGTAGATGGGTCTGGTTCCTTAAGAATTAAAGGGAGCATGGAAGTTGGTGGGAGATTACGATATTATTTGGATGCATGGAATAAATTAACTACCGACACTTATATTCTAAGCAGTATCCAGGGTTATACCATAGAATTTATACAAAACATAACCCTCCAGTTCAGCATGTACCGAACCGAATGTTCGTGCTCACAGGCATAGAAAAATCTAAAGCACATGCTGAATTACAGCGGCTATATAAAAAAGGAGTAATTGAGAAAACCCAACACGAATCACAGGAATTCGTGTCCAAAATCTTTATAAAAAACAAGAAAGATGGTGGTTGCCGCATCATCATCGATTTGACTACTTTGAATACCTTTGTACAATATATTCATTTCAAGATGGAAACCTTTGTTACTACTAAGCAATTGATTTCCGAAGGCTACTACATGGCAAGCATCGATTTAAAAGATGCTTACTATACGGTACCCACAAGAGGTGACCACAGATGTTATTTAAAATTCAACTGGATGGGTCAGCACTTGGCAATACAGGGCACTACCTAATGATCTAACATCAGCCCCCAGGCTGTTCACAAAAATTTTGAGACCAGCCCTAGCGTTACTGCGGAAACAAAAACACATAGTAATGGCATATCTAGATGACATACTTATTGTTGGCAAAACTTTGGAATTGGCTAAACAAGCGGTAACAGCCACAAAACAATTGTTTGAAAAACTGGGGTTTATCATCCATCCAGTTAAGTATAAATTAACGCCTTCAACAAAAATGGATTATGTGGGGTTCACCATTAACTCAGTTCTCATGTCAGTGACTTTGCCGAAAGAAAAGGTTACAGCCTTAATAGAGGCTTGTAGCGAAATCATTGACATCACCAAACCATCCATTAGACTGGTAGCTAGAATAATTGGGAAGATAGTGGCTGCATTTCCAGCCACACAATTCGGACCTTTACACTATCGAAATTTACAGAGAGCAAAAATAAGAGCACTCAAAATTAATGGTGGCCATTTTGACAGACCAATGAAGCTACCAACAGAGGCCATAATGGAACTAAAATGGTGGGAACATAACATCAGGTATTGTTCCAATCCAATAATTATCAGCAACCCGTCTATGGTACTATAAACTGATGCCAGTGCACTTGGTTGGGGTGCTACCAATTCCATCTCCAGCTGTGGAGGGAGATGGAATGCACAGGAGGCATCATTATTACAAACACTAGGCATAAACTACCTGGAAATGTTAAGTGCATTCCATGGCCTTAAGTCATATTGTTCTGGGATAAATCACCAGCATGTTAGACTACAAATAGACAACACCACCGTGGTAGCATATATCAACCATATGGGTGGAAACAAATCGACATCATGTGACAATCTGGCCAACACAATTTGGCAATGGTGTATCCAGAGAGATATTTGGATATCAGCTACCTACTTACCAGGTAAACTAAATTTAGTGGCAGACACCAGGTCACGCAAATTCAATGAAAACACTGAATAGATGTTGGATAAAAATGTATTTGCTGAAATTACAGCATGGTATGGAACACCAGATATCGATCTATTCGCATCCAGGCTCAATCACCAGTTATCAAATTATGTTTCATGGGAACCTGACCTGGGGCAGCGGCAACAGATGCATTTTCGCTGCATTGGGGGAAATTGTTTATTTATGCATTCCCTCCTTTCTGCCTCATCAGTCGAGTATTAAGGAAAATAAAGCAAGACTCTGCGTCTGGTATTTTGATAGTACCCGATTGGCCTACTCAACCATGGTTCCCGGTGATACTAGACATGGTATTAGAACCATGCATCACCATCCATCATAGACCTAATTTACTGGTCCATCCGGTCTGTTCTGGAATTCCTGGCAAGCCTCCATTACAATGAGAGGCTCAGTCATAGTGCCATCAACTGCGCCAGAAGTGCTCTGTCAACATACCTGTGGCAAGGAACAGAGCGGCATTCTGTTGGGACACACCCTGGTAACCAAACTCATGAGGGGCATTTGAATGTTAATCCCCCAAGAACCAGGTACACCCAAATATGGGATGTGAGCATTTTACTGACCATGTTAAGAAACTGGTCTCCAGCTACAGCTCTGTCCCTACAGAAACTGACTATGAAACAGTCATGCTGATGGCCTTGGTCACGGCACAAAGGGTCCAGTCACTACAGAACCTAAGGCTGGACAACATGACTATTTCATCTGGACATTTAACTTTTCACATCAATGAATTAGTCAAACAGAACAGACAGGGGGATGAGCGGTGATCTTATCTTGGTGTATTGGTTCAAGGGTGGGAGCGGAGGGCACAGTTGAGGGATTACGTGCCCTCCGCTCCCACCCTTGATCATATACTCAACTGGTATCTCTTCTCTAATCTTACTATGTTTAGTCATTACCGTTATCTGTAATTTCACACCGCTGCTTTGAAGAATGACACGCATGCGTCCTGGTGGGGTTCTTCACGTAATCCCTCAACGTTACTCCTCATAAAATAACGATCAAACTTCAAACTGGTAAGTTCTCGTTTAATCTTACTATTCTCTGCCACAGAATGTAGTTGAGGCCGGTTCATTGACTATATTTAAGAGGGAGTTAGATGTGGCCCTTGTGGCTAAAGGGATCAGGGGGTATGGAGAGAAGGCAGGTACAGGATACTGAGTTGGATGATCAGCCATGATCATATTGAATGGCGGTGCAGCCTCGAAGGGCCGAATGGCCTACACCTGCACCTAATTTCTATGTTTCTATGTTTCTATGTCCCTCCAAACCAATCATGTCCATGTGCATGTCCAAGTGCTTCTTAAATGTTGTGATAATACCTGCCTCAACCACATCCTCGCGCAATCCGTTCCAATTGCATACCACCCTTTGTGTAAAAAAGTTGCCCCTCATGTTCCTATTAAATCTTTCCTCACTTCCCCCCTCACCTTAAACCTACGTCGTCAGGTTCTCGATTCCCCTGCTCTGTTAAAAGACTCTGTGCTTTTACCCTATCAACTTCTCTCATAACCTTATACACCAAGATAAGATCACCGCTCATCCCCCTGTGTCCCTAGGAATAAAGTCGTTACCTGCTCAACATTTCCCTGTAGCTCAGGCCCTCAAGTCTTGGCAACATCCTCGTAAATCTTTTCTGCACACGTCACTGCTTAAGCTATTCAGCGAACATCTGAACTGAATTGGCGGTCACATTTAGTAGGGCTGAATGCCAAAGGAATAGTTATACTTGCTGACTATGCAACCAAAGCCAAGTAATCAAAATGGAACTTAATTAAATATTGATCCACACATATAAATATTATAAGAACATGTAGACGAATATTCAATCTTTAACTAACCCTTGCTGGAATTGTGTAGTACGTTGGAAATTTATGAAATTTCTTAGCTTTTGTTCAAATGAGGTGTCAATATTATTTACAGATGACTTATGTAGGATCAAATTCTGGTACTGATGTTGCACACCCTCTATACCTTGACCTTGTAAAAAGCTATGGTCAATCTTTAGGTCTTTATTCTTTGGAGTGCAGAAGGTTAAGGGGGGACTTGATAGAGGTCTTTAAAATGATGAGAGGGATAGACAGAGTTGACGTGGATAAGCTTTTCCCATTGAGAGTAGGGAAGCTTCAAGCAAGAGGACATGACTTGAGAATTAAGGGACAGAAGTTTAGGGGTAACATGAGGGGGAACTTCTTTACTCAGAGAGTGGTAGCTGTGTGGAATGAGCTTCCAGTGGAAGTGGTGGAGACAGGTTCGATTTTATCATTTAAAAATAAATTGGATAGGTATATGGACGGGAAAGGAATGGAGGGTTATGGTCTGAGTGCAGGTAGATGGGACTAGGGGAAAATAAGTGGACTTGAAAGGCCGAGATGACCTGTTTCCGTGCTGTAATTGTTATATGGTTATATGGTTATATGGTTATCACCGCTTGTAGTACCAAAGTCTGTTCATTTAGCCATTGAGCATCAGAACAAGCCTCAGTTTTGAGGCTGTACTAATAAACACACCAGGCAGAGGAATCAAGTGTCTTTTCCTATATTAGTAATACTCAGGCCCTATCATGGTGGCGCAGCGGTAGAGTTGCTGCCTTACAGAGCTTACAGCGTCAAACACCAGGGTTTGATCCCGACTACAGGTGCTGTCTGTACGGAGTTTGTATGTTCTCCCCCTGACTGCGTGGGTTTTCTCCGAGATCCGAGACCAGTTAGTCTAACATCGGTAGTGGGGAAACTGCTAGAGTCAGTTATTAAAGATGGGATAGCAGCACATTTGGAAAGTGGTGAAATCATTGGACAAAGTCAGCATGGATTTACAAAAGGTAAAGCATGTCTGACGAATCTTATAGAATTTTTCGAGGATGTAACTAGTAGCGTGGATAGGGGAGAACCAGTGGATGTGGTGTATCTGGACTTCCAGAAGGCTTTCGACAAGGTCCCACATAAGAGATTAGTATACAAACTTAAAGCACACGGCATTGGGGGCTCAGTATTGATGTGGATAGAGAACTGGCTGGCAAACAGGAAGCAAAGAGTAGGAGTAAACGGGTCCTTTTCACAATGGCGGGCAGTGACTAGTGGGGTACCGCAAGGCTCAGTGCTGGGACCCCAGCTATTTACAATATATATTAATGATCTGGATGAGGGAATTGAAGGCAATATCTCCAAGTTTGCGGATGACACTAAGCTGGGGGGCAGTGTTAGCTGTGAGGAGGATGCTAGGAGACTGCAAGGTGACTTGGATAGGCTGGGTGAGTGGGCAAATGTTTGGCAGATGCAGTATAATGTGGATAAATGTGAGGTTATCCATTTTGGTGGCAAAAACAGGAAAGCAGACTATTATCTAAATGGTGGCCGATTAGGAAAAGGGGAGATGCAGCGAGACCTGGGTGTCATGGTACACCAGTCATTGAAAGTAAGCATGCAGGTACAGCAGGCAGTGAAGAAAGCGAATGGTATGTTAGCTTTCATAGCAAAAGGATTTGAGTATAGGAGCAGGGAGGTTCTACTGCAGTTGTACAGGGTCTTGGTGAGACCACACCTGGAGTATTGCGTACAGTTTTGGTCTCCAAATCTGAGGAAGGACATTATTGCCATAGAGGGAGTGCAGAGAAGGTTCACCAGACTGATTCCTGGGATGTCAGGACTGTCTTATGAAGAAAGACTGGATAGACTTGGTTTATACTCTCTAGAATTTAGGAGATTGAGAGGGGATCTTATAGAAACTTACAAAATTCTTAAGGGGTTGGACAGGCTAGATGCAGGAAGATTGTTCCCAATGTTGGGGAAGTCCAGGACAAGGGGTCACAGCTTAAGGATAAGGGGGAAATCCTTTAAAACCGAGATGAGAAAAACTTTTTTCACACAGAGAGTGGTGAATCTCTGGAACTCTCTGCCACAGAGGGTAGTTGAGGCCAGTTCATTGGCTATATTTAAGAGGGAGTTAGGTGTGGCCCTTGTAGCTAAAGGGATCAGAGGGTATGGAGAGAAGGCAGGTACAGGATACTGAGTTGGATGATCAGCCATGATCATATTGAATGGCGGTGCAGGCTCGAAGGGCCGAATGGCCTACTCCTGCACCTATTTTCTATGTTTCTATGTTTCTATCTTCGATTTCCTCCCACGCTCCAAACACATACAGGTTTGTAGACTAAAAGGCTTGGTATAAATGTACAAATTGTCCCTAGTGTGTGCAGAATAGAAACATAGAAACATAGAAAATAGGTGCAGGAGTAGGTCATTCGGCCCTTCGAGCCTGCACCGCCATTCAATATGATCATGGCTGATCATCCAACTCAGTATCCTGTACCTGCCTTCTCTCCATACCCCCTGATCCCTTTAGCCACAAGGGCCACATCTAACTCCCTCTTAAATATAGCCAATGAACTGGCCTCGACTACCTTCTGTGGCAGAGAATTCCGGAGATTCACCACTCTCTGTGTGAAAAATGTTTTTCTCATCTCGGTCCTAAAAGATTTCCCCCTTATCCTGTTAGTGTGTGGGATCACTGGTCAGTGCAGACTAGGTATCTCGAAACTAAACTAAACTAAAACCTCAAGAACAAACAAAACTATTACGTTAGGAAGTGAGTATTTACCTCCATGATATCAGACTAAGGTGCCTTAAAATGCATGGGACATTAACAAGAATTAGGAGAGGAAATCCTCTGTCTGACATCTTCCTATTGTTTTAATGGGCTCTCTCACTCACTCAACCGAGACATTTTTACTATGCATTGTTACCATAAAAATTGATAGGTTTAGACTAATAAAAGAAGTGTAACCCTGTACAAAGGGAAAAAATATTCTTATATTTTGAGTATTATCCCTCGCCTCTGTGACAATCATTAAGACTAGATCCAAATCGAGACGTCCTCTATTCTTCCTCCTTGAAGCTGTTTCTCTCAGTTTTATGGTTCCGTAGGCAGTAATGACCCTTCAATATTTCACCAAAAAGCCATTCTTCATGTGTGAACCTAGATAATGAGTGTCAATGGAGTATTCAATCATCACTGTTAAAGCTGATCCTAGATTCCCCAATGTCCACACAAGATCAGGGCCATAAGATGTCTTGCAGGAACAGGAGCAGGGGCAAATTTGTTTTATATTTATTTTGCTTCTGAGATAAGTGGTCCTAAGTGCCAATCACAAGCCCTCCGAACTAGACCACAAAGTGCATCTCCAGTTGATCTATTAAAAAAAGTCAAACCAATTGTGAATGTGAATATTAAAAAAAATAAAATATGAAATCTTCTAATTATTAATCACCAAGGAAAACATTTCAATACACTTCTAAACCATAAAATACAGAAGCCGTGGATCGTAATCACCTATTTCTCGGCCCACTCTTTGTCCTTGATCCACTGATTTCTGATGTAGCATAATTCAAATTGTAGCTCTTCCCTGCAGGTGAGGAGGAGGGTTTTCCCCCTCTTCTGAAAGCAGTGAATCACAATGATGATGGCTTTACTCTGTTCCCATTTGTCAGATGAGTATTAGACCTGTTCAAGCGTTTTAAAGCTGAAATGGACTTTGTTTCTTCCAATGTGTAGGAAAGCACCGCAGGTGCTGGTTTAATCCGAAGATAGACAAAAAATGCTGGAGTAACTCAGCGGGACAGGCAGCATCTCTGGAGAGAAGGGATGGGTGATGTTTCACGTCAAGACCCTTCTTCAGACCTTGCAATTATTGGAACCCTGGCATTTTCGACAATTCTCCCTTCCTGTCCAACTTAAATCTCATTCGGAGATGATTTCAAAACAAAGAATGTTCAAAGCACTTAGCAGGTCAGGCAGCATTTAGGGAAATAGAAGTAGAGTTAACATTTCTTAAATCTGATTCATTAATTCTATTTCTCACTCCATTGATGCTGCCTGACCTGCTAAATATTTCTAGCAGTTTTGTTTTCATTTTAGATTTCTAGCATCTGCAGCTTTGGTTTTTTCCCGGTCAGGTGGGAATGTGTGTGACTGGCTTTTATCTGCCCATGATGTCCAGTAATAATGGTTGACAGTTCCAAAAGAGCACAGTGGTGCACTGGTAGAGTTGCTGCCTTACAACGCCACAGACTCAGGCTTGATCCTGACTAAGGGTGCTGTGTGTACAGAGGTTGTACACTCTCCCTGTGGTCGCGTGGGTCATTTCTGGGTGCTCCAGTTTCCTCCCACAATCCAAAGATGTACAGGTTTGTAGGTTAATTGGATTTGGTAAAAACATTGTAAATTTTCTCTAGTGTGTAGGATAGTGCGAGTATAATGGGTGGTCGTTGGTCGGCACAGCATCGGTGGTCCAAAGGGGCTGTTTCTGTGCTGTATCTTTAAAGTTTAAAGCAGCTTAATCATCCCTTCCAATGTTTTCCCCTTTTTCTGTTTGAAACCTCTTGCATGACAATGACCAGGGACCATTGAGACATGACAATGACCAGGGACCATTGTGACCAAAAACATCCACCCTGCTACTACATAACACAACCCCATAGAACATCAGCAACTTACACTGAAATATACCCTCCGCATTCTTTTTAAATATTGAAAAGTGTAATATCCAACTGGGACTAAAAGTAGAAAGGGATTTTTTTTTATACAGCCGATGCTGAAAATCTGAAATCAAAATGGCAGCAATTGTGGAAAGAAAAGCAAAGTCAATGCTGCAGGGGAAAGGGGAAATAAAGTTTTTTAAGTTGTAGAGAAAGTGGTTGGGAAGAGGAATAGGGAGAGCAAAAAACGTGTGAAATGGCAAGGTCATCTTTGTCATGGAATCAAGTAATGGATGGTTGGTTATCTAACGATAGTATTTAAAAGTGTTGATGCAGGCAAAGGAGTACAAAATGTTCAAAAATGCAGGGTTGTTAGACTTTTCCAACAGATCAAATTGCTCATCGAGGAAGGAACCCTGAGTCAATATGGTTGAGCAGAAGAGAATAAGAGAATCTGATTCAAACAGAGAAAATGATAGTCGGTTATTTCAAGCTATAGAATTCTACATCGAGTCCTGAATGTTGTAGCAAGTTCAGATGGAAGATGAAGTGCTGTTCCTCAGGCTTGCATTCAGCGTCATTGTCACATTGCAGAAGGCCACAGACAGATAGGTCAGAACAGGAGTGAGATGGAGAATTAAAGTAGCGGATAAAAGAAAGCTCAGGATCATTACCTCGGACTGAAGCGTGGCACTCTGCATAACAGTCATCAAAGCTGTGTGTTTGGTTTCTCCATTGTGGGGGAATCCACATCAATCGCGCTGAAGTTAGACACATCTCTATAGCCAACAATGACCTGCTTCCTTTATCATTGTTACATTTATGCATATCTTTAATTCATTTGTTCTATATCTCTCCACATCATCGTCTATATCTCTCGTTTCCCTTCCCCCTGACTTTCAGTCTGAAGAAGGGTCGCGACCCGATACGTCACCCATTCTCCAGAGATGCTGCCTTTGCCGTTCGGTTACTCCAGCATTTTGTGTCTATCTTCCGTTTAAACCAGCTTTGTCATCCCATCCTACACATAGAAACATAGAAAATAGGTGCAGGAGTAGGCCATTCGGCCCTTCGAGCCTGCACCGCCATTCAATATCCAACTCAGTATCCCATCCCTGCCTTCTCTCAATACCCCCTGATCCCTTTAGCCACAAGGGCCACATCTAACTCCCTCTTAAATATATCCAATGAACTGGCCTCAACTACCTTCTGTGGCAGAGAATTCCACAGATTCACCACTCTCTGTGTAAATAATGATTTTCTCATCTCGGTCCGAAAAGACTTCCCTCTTATCCTTAAACTGTGACCCCTTGTTCTGGACTTCCCCAACATCGGGAACAATCTTCCTGCATCTAGCCTGTCCAACCTCTTAAGAATTTTGTAAGTTTCTATAAGATCACCACTCAATCTTCTAAATTCTTGCATGTACAAGCCGTACACATATCATAGTGCTGAATGCTGTAGATAGACACAAGTGTAAGTGAATTACTGATTTACCTGGAAGCACTGTTTGGGTCCCTCAATGGTAGGACAGACCAAGTAAACTTCTCATTTAACCTATTGGAAATGGCCATATAAAATTCTATTCGCACCATGGTTGATTCAATATGAAATAAAGAATTCTTAACACACCAATGTTACTGTGCTGTAAAACATGATTAATCAGTCTGGCGTGAGATAGATTGTACATTGAAGTTATCATAAAATAATAAGACTCCCAGTGCAATTACACCAGAAGTGTCGCATAAAATAGGTCAAACAGCAGCTAAACCAAAGTCACCATCAAACATATATACTTGTAATCAGTCATAATATAAAACAAAGTGGATTTATGTAGCATCTCTTGTAACCTTAGGGTGTCCTCGGGCATAATTCAAGCACTGACATATTCTTCAAGTTTAGTCAAGTTAAGAAACATGGCAATTAATAGTGCATAATGACACCCCACTAACAACAATGTGATCATGACTAGATAATGTTTTATAGTGAGTTTGATGAGGGATAAGTATGATCTAGAAATTGGAGGCAAGTCCACTGGTTTCTTTGCCATTGAGCATAGCATTTTGAAGGTTCCCCAGTGCTTAAGGGCCTGTCCCACTTGGTGATTTTGCCAGAGTCATATCAGTGTCGCCAAAAGATTTTGAACATTTCAAAATCCAGCGGGGACAATAAACACCGCGCATCATACGTCATCACGCCGCGTCACCGCCAAGTCATACGTCATCACGCCGCGTCACCGCGCATCATACGTCATCACGCCACGTCACCGCCAAGTCATACGTCATCACGCCGCGTCACCGCGCATCATACGTCATCACGCCACGTCACCGCGCATCATACGTCATCACGCCGCGTCACCGCCAAGTCATACGTCATCACGCCGCATCACCGCGCATCATACGTCATCACGCCGCGTCACCGCGCATCATACGTCATCACGCCGCGTCACCGCCAAGTCATACGTCATCACGCCGCGTCACCGCGCATCATACGTCATCACGCCACGTCACCGCCAAGTCATACGTCATCACGCCACGTCACCGCGCATCATACGTCATCACGCCGCGTCACCGCGCATCATACGTCATCACGCCACGTCACCGCGCATCATACGTCATCACGCCGCGTCACCACGCATCATACGTCATCACGCCGCGTCACCGCCATGTCATACGTCGTCATGCCGCATATTGTTTGTTGACCTGATACGTCAGACAAGGATGCCGGCAATTGCCCAAACAATCGCCAAGTGGGACAGGCCCTTCAAGGTCATGAAACAAAGGCAACAACTTCAACACAATGGACTGAACACTCTGCCTAAATTTTGTACTCGTTTTTTTGGACCGGGTCATGAATCCACAAATTTCAGGCTCAGAAGCAATCAGATTACCTTTGACCTGTGTGTGACATCGCCCCATAACATGTACAATTAACAAGGGCTTAAGTGTGAGCCACCATCACTTGAGTAATGTGACCTAGTGTGTTTATTGAATATAAATCTTATACACACTGGAGGAAAGAAAAAGTGGGTTCATTTCACAATTAAAAGCATTTACAATGAAGAACCAGCAAATAGAATGAAAAGTGTGCAGTTCCTCTTGATTCATGAGATGAGTTAAGTTGATGCAGGTGTAGCAATAAGAATGAAAGCATTTGTCACAAGAACAGATTGAGTGCGTTACTGTTCTCGCATCAGCTTGGACATTGCCAGCAATACTGAGTGACTCTTCTGTGGTAATAGGCATACAGTTCTTATTTGTGCTACCTTACCATTTGCCTGTGACCCCAGAGAGTCATACAGCACAGGAATAGGCCCTTTAGCTAACTGAGTCCTGGCTGACTATGAAGCATAATTTGTTTTACCAATCCTACTCTGAGCCATTTTTCCATCACGCAGGGTGACTTGGACAGGTTGGGGGAGTGGGCAGATGGATGGCAGATGAAGTTTAATGCGGATAAATGTGAGGTTATCCACTTTGGTAGCAAAAACAGGAAGGCAGATTACTATCTAAATGGCGTCAAGTTGGGAAAAGGGGAAGTACAACGGGATCTGGGGGCCCTTGTTCATCAGTCTATGAAAGTAAGCATGCAGGTACAGTAGGCAGTGAAGAAAGTGAATGGTATGTACACAAAAAAGCTGGAGAAACTCAGCGGGTGCAGCAGCATCTATGGAGCGAAGGAAATAGGCAACGTTTCGGGCCGAAACCATAGATGCTGCTGCACCCGCTGAGTTTCTCCAGCTATTTTGTGTACCTTCGATTTTCCAGCATCTGCAGTTCCTTCTTAAACAAAGTGAATGGCATGTTGGCCTTCATAACAAGAGGAATATAGGAACAAAGAGGTCCTTCTACAGTTGTACAGAGCCCTAGTGAGGCCACACCTGGAGTATTGTGTGCAGTTTTGGTCCCATAACTCGAAGAAGGACATTCTTGCTATTGAGGGAGTGCAGCGTAGGTTTACAAGGTTAATTCCCGGGATGGCAGGACTGTCATATGCTGAGAGAATGGAGCGGATGGGCTTGTACACTCTGGAGTTTAGAAGGATGAGAAGGGATCTCATTGAAACGTATAAGATTGTTAAGGGCTTGGACACACTAGAGGCAGGAAACATGTTCCCGATGTTGGGGGAGTCCAGAACCAGGGGCCACAGTTTAAGAATAAGTAGTAAGCCATTTAGAACGGAGACGAGGAAACACTTTTTCTCACAGAGGGTGGTGAGTCTGTGGAATTATCTGCCTCAGAGGGCGGTGGATGCAGGTTCTCTGGATGCTTTCTCTTAAAAATAGTGGGGTTGATCAGCCATGATCACATTGAATGGCGGTGCTGGCTCGAAGGACCAAATGTCCGACTCCTGCACCTATTGTCTATTGTCTAACTCCCCCCACAATCACTCACCCTCACAGTTGGGGTAATTCACAGTTAATCACTTAAACTACCAAAATACAGATTTGTTGACGTACAATCTTCAAAATACGCACAATCACAGGGGGAACGTGCAAACTCCACACAGACAGCACCAGAGGTCAGGACCGAGCCTGAACCTCTGCAGCTGAGAGGCAGCGGCTCTTCCAGCTGTGCCACTGTGTTTTCCCTTCTGCATGCCTTCTGTGTCACGATAAGGCTGCTGTAAATTTTCTTACAAGAATAAATGGTTGCAGTGTTTGATTTATTCTAGATTGCTTCTGTTCTTTAATTAGGAATTCTCAACGCCCCAAAATAAAAGAGATAAAAAATAAGAAAACCTCTAACGTGATCTTGCAGTCAGGATTTCAAACTGCTTTCCACAGCTGGACTAGTATTAGGGGGGATTTCAATTGAACATTTGATATACTGGCTTTGACCCACCCTATTCCCACAGGCTATAATTATCCACAACATAGTGCAGTTAAAGGCAGGTGGGGATTATGAAATATTTAAATTCTTATGCTCCAATAATATTTTGACCTATTTTAAAGATAAGAGGGGTCCACACAGTCCTTTGGCTGGCAATTTTGTCAGGGGTGCACATCAGATAGAGGAGAAGGAGGTGAGAATTGCAAAGTGTTACCCCTGGGTCAGATTGAACAGGTGCTCTGTTTCAATAGACAATAGGTGCAGGAGTAGGCCATTTGGAAATGGCTGATCATCCACAATCAGTACCCCGTTCCTGCCAAGGTCTCACAAGGAGACCATCGGCTGGTGGGGAGCTCTGATCTCACCGTGATCTTTTCCCCCTCTCCTCCCCACTGCCCCGCTTCCAATCCTCTCCTGAAATTGACTGAGCTTCTTCTTCCAATGGGCTGCCGGGGACATTCAACACACCCCCGCAGCTTCCACCCCCAAATCCTGTCTCTTCTGAGGATGAGGCTCTCACATCCCTGGGGCTCTTTGGAGTTTACATGCACCGTTTCTGCTGACACGTTCTAAGATTTAGGGCTTTTGCTAAGGGCTACCAAGTTTAATACAGCTGCTGCAAAGACTTGTGGATAAGGCCATCACATGACAGTGAGGGACTGGGACCCATGTAGTCACCTCAAACCTTTGATGGAATGCCTGGGCATGAAAAATTAGTTTTGTGCTGAACATCTGTAATAGATGAATAGCAAAGGTTGCAAAGTCAATGCTGTGTCCTGATAGTACCGCTGCCATTATTTTCTGAATAATGGATAATTTTGGAAAAGTAAATTATTCTAATGCATAAAGTCTTCGGTTGTTATCTATATTACTAAAAGTCTGATCTTGACCACTTCGGGTTTTTCTGAATATTGATTTTAGAAACAAACGCTGCCACTTCCGGCTGTGATTTTTTGGCCATCTTACTCAGAGTCCCCCTCGCTGTGCAGGACAAGAGGATTTTTCCCATCGATTAAAAATAAAAGAGTTATTAGTGTTAATGTTGCGATTTTTTCTCCTGAAGGCCACGCCCCTTCCGGAGGGACTATAAAACCTGGAAGTGTTGAGTTCCTCAGTCAGTCTCCGCAAGATGGGGGAAGCGAGAGGGCCACGTCTCTCAGTCTGAGCTGTGAATAACACTGAACACATGTCTACTAAGCTGTGAGTGTAGTTTTACTGACCTTGAGTGCACTTAATGTGGTTTGAAAATGAAAATCTGGTTGCTTTGAAATACTATACTGCAAATGGTTGTTGGTGGTGGTTGCTTTGAAATACTGCACTGCAAATGGTTGTTGGTGGTGGTTGCTTTGAAATATTGCATTGTCAATAGTTGTTGGTGGTTGCTTTGAAATATTGCACTGCAAATGGTTGTTGGTGGTGGTTGCTTTAAAATACTGCACTGTAAATGGTTGTTGGTGGTGGTTGCTTTGAAATGGCAAATGATTAAAAGTCTAAACTTGACAACTTCCTGTTTGCACTGTATATTGATTTTAGATAAAACGCTACCACTTACGGCTTTGATTTTTGGCCATCTTACTCAGTCACCCTCAACTCATCAGGTGCAGAGAATTCTTCCCATCAATGAAAAATAAAAGTGTTATTAGTGTTTAAAACATTTTGAGAATCTCTCTCCTGTCAATTGCGCCATGAAGGCCACGCCCCTTCTGGTGGGAGGGGGGAGGGATTATAAAATCCGGAAGTGTGGTTGTGGCTGAGTCTCTGCAAGATGGGAGAGGGAGAGGCCACGACTGTCTGAGCTGTGAATCAACTGAACACACTGAATGTCTACTGAACTGTGAGTGTGGTGTTTTTTGCGGTTTTATGGTGGTTTTATGGTGGTTTCACAATTTGGTGGCCTTGCACCCTGCTTGAAGTGGTATGAAACTGCACTTGAATTTGGTGGCCTTGCACCCTGCTTGAAGTGGTACGAAACTGCACTTGAATTTGTTGGCCTTGCACCCTGCTTGAAGTGGTACGAAACTGTACTTGAATTTGGTGGCCTTGCACCCTGCTTGAAGTGGTCAGAAACTGCACTTGAATTCCGTGGCCTTGCACCCTGCTTGAGTGGTAGGAAACTGCACTTGAATTTGGTAGCCTTGCACCCTGCTTGAAGTTGTATGAAACTGCTATTGAATTTGGTGGCCTTGCATCCTGCTAGAAGTGGTAAGAAACTGCATTTGAATTTGGTGGCCTTGCACCCTGCTTGAAATGGAATTTCAAGGAATAGCCGTGAATCAACTGCCAGCCCACCAGCCGTGAGCACTCAGGCTTGAGTGACTGAGATGCCACCCCAATAATCCATTTGGCCCACAATGTCCATTCTAGTCCTCTTGAAACCAGTCCATTCAGCCCCCCCCCCCCCCCACTGGCCACCAATATTGGAATTGGTGGAGAGGTAGAATATTGTGTTGGGGGACCAGCCCTCCCGTGTGAACATGGAACCCAACGGGTCCCACTTAGTCTAGTAATATATAGTGTTAACCCATTTCACAGAAGTAAACGGAATGCAGAAATACTATTTCCTGGATGGAGAGTATACTTACATAGTCAAAAAATGTGGAAAACTTCTTGTAAGGAAGTGCCTGAACAGCAGTGCAGTGAGGATGTTTGATTGATTCCTGCTTATTATTCTGGTGTCAGTGAGTTGTTTACAAGGCTGGTAAAATGTTACCAGATTTGGTCTGCCTGTGTCCAGGAAGAGGTAAACTCAGTCAGAATGGTTTACATCAGAGGTGTGACTGACACTGTGAGCACCTCGCTGAAACCAACTTAAAAGTAACTGTGAATCCCTACTGTTATAGAGGGATAAATACATTCCACAGTGACACACAAATTAGAAGGCTGTGGGCACCTGCAATCATTGTCACACAGAACAGCAACAGGATCTTTGACCCAACACGTCTATGCCGACACATTTAAACTAATCCCATTTTATTCTCCCCACATTCCTAGCAACTCATCTCAGATTTTACCACACACCAACACACGAGGGGAAATTTGTGTTGGCCAATTAACCTACTAACCTACACATCTTTCGGGTGTGGGAGGGAATCCACACCGGCACGTTGAGAACTTGCAACCTCTATACAGAGAGCATCCAAGTTCAGGAGCTGTGAGGCAGCAGCTCTACCAGCTGCAGTACTTCAGCATCCTGGAGTTGCCCTTCAGATATATAGTTGGTGAAAAAAAAACCTGATTCGTCTTACCAAGGCAATGGGAGCCTTCCCCATCAAGGCCAGGCATGTCAACAAGGCTAGTTTGAACAAGTCACTTCAAATTACCACCAGCATAATTACAGCAGCACCAGAGGTTCAAACACTCTTGACCACTGCTACTCTACCAACAAAGATGCTACTGCTCCATCCCTTGCCCTCTCATTTGGAATATCGGACCACCTAGCTCTGCGCCCTCTTCCTGCATATAGTCAGCGACTGAAGAGCACTGCTCCAGTGGTGAAGATTGTACAGAGCTGGTCAGTGAAGGCAGAAGGAGCAACTTTGGGACAGTTTGGAGTCAACAGATGGAGCAATGTTCATGGACTCTCCATGGACCTGATCAAATGTTATTATTGAGATGAGGAGGCAGGATTGAGCAAATAGGTTGGGTTGACAGCATGTTGACCTCAGCACCCTGGTTTGGGGCAGGGAAGAAACTCCTCTGTAACTGGTGAATTGGTAGTGACTCCTGCAAGTCAATGTGAGCATACCCAAAAATGCTGGAGAAACTCAGCGGGTGCAGCAGCATCTATGGAGCGAAGGAGATAGGCAACGTTTCGGGCCGAAACCTTTCGCCAATGTGAGCAATTGTCAGGATGTGAATGGGTAGTTCACTAATCCTCACAGTTTGCCACGTTGTTACCGATTTCATAAGGAAATGTGAGAAGGAGTTTGTTTCCACAATGACCATCTGAGTGTTTCCTAACCAGAAGTCTTGGATGAACCAGGATGTCCACAATTTACTGATGACCAGATCTCGACCATTCGTATCTGGCGATACTGCATCGTAAAATATATTATAGGTACGACCTCGACAGGCCTCTAATAGGAAGGCGAAGAGTCACTTTTGGTCTAAGCTGGTGGATTGGAGAGACATTAGGCAGCTATGATGGGCCTTGCATGCCATCACTTTCTACAAGGCAAAACCAAGTGGTAGCTCAAGTGACAGTGATGCATCACTCCTGGAAAAGCTCAATATTTTCAATACTCACTTTAAAAGGGAGAACATGGATGCTCCTTCTTGGGCCCACATCGTGTCTGACAACATTGTAATCTCAGTCACTGAGGCTAATATCAGAAGATCCTTCAAGATGGTGAATTCTCAAAAGGCATCTGGCCCTGATGGTGTACCCAGTGGCGGACTGGCCAGGGTGTCAGCTTGCCCGATGGCAAGTGGGCCCCTGATGAAGTGGGCCCCCTATATCAAGTGGGCCCCTGGTGAAGTGGGCCCCCTTTGTCTCCTGGCAACCAATATTTTTAGACCCAGTCCGCCACTGGGTGTACCTGGTCGTTTACTTAAATCCACAGTGGATCAATTGGCTGGAGTTTTTGCAGACAACTTAAACGTGTCACTATGAAGTCCCTACTTGCTAAAAGAACATCCATAATGCGAGTGCTGAAGAAGAGCAAGGTGACAGTCTTCAATGACTACCGGTGCTGCCGCCCGTGGTGATGAGCGTTTTGAGAAGTCGGTTATGACAAATATCAACTCCTGCCTTAGTACGGAACCAAACCCACTACAATTCACCTCTCACCACAATAGATCAACAGGAGATGTGATCTCGCTGCTTCTCAGCTTTGCACTGAACTACTTGGACAACAAGAACACTAATGTCAGGCTGGTGTTCATCGACTATCGTCTGGCGTTCTCTCTAAACTTATCATCAAACTCAGGAAACTAGAGGTCTGCTTGTCCATTTAGAATGCAATCACAAAGAATCACAAAGAAAGCTCATCAATACCTCCACTTCCTTGGAAGATTGAAGACATTTGGTATGTGTCCCAAATACTTAATCAAAATTCTACTGATGTACAGATGAGAACATATTGACTGTCTGCATCATGGCCTGGTTCAGAAACTCATGCACACAGTAATGAAGGAGGCTGCAGAAAGTGTTAGGCTGGTGCATCACGATTATTGACCTCCCCACCATCAAAGGGATCAAAAATACAATTAACAGAGGATATCTATCGACTGATATCAAAACCTGTGTTACATACCATTTGACATACCATGCCTGGTGGCTCCGTATGTACTTTTTAGTTTAGTTTAGAGATACAGTGCGGAAACAGGCCCTTTCGGCCCATGGGGTCCGTGCCGACCAGCGATCCCCGCACATTAACACTATCCTATACCCACTAGGGACAAGTTTTACATTTGCCAAGCCAATTAACCAACATACCTGTTTAAGAAGGAACTCCAGATACCTGTATTTCTTGCATGGAGAATCCAGACTGTATCAGTGTATTAATTAAGAGATGTGGCTTTTATTAAATTACATTCTGTAAGCAGTAGAGACCCTAGGCCAATAGTTTTTACACTGTTGATAGATATGTACATGAAGATCTATCACCTAGAATGTTGCACAAACTCAGAACGTGGTGTTGATGAATTATGACAGATTTGCATTGTGTACATTTTTAGGGAAATGATAGTGCCCACACCTTGGGTTAGCATACTACGAAATATTCCATTGCCCTCTGAACAGTTCTGCCATTACCTCACTGTAACACTATAACCTTATTTCCCTTTACCTCAACCCCATTAAAATCAATAGCAATCTAAATGTTCCTGCATTAAAAACAATTGTCTTGGGTCTGCCACTCAGGCTAAAAAATAATTGCCTAAACGCTGTGGCAACCATTTGATTAAAAAGGATACATAATTCCCTAATTGTATTTAAACAATGTGCTAATCAGGGCAAATGATCGTGTTATTGATTGGGATAATAAATTTGCCGCATTCAATTTATAAGGGAAAACCTAATCTCATTTCATTTTTCACAACTGAAGGATCCAGTTTGGGGAATACTGCAAGCGGGATTATGGTATGTTGTAACTCTCTCATTTTTGAATTGAATTGAATTTGAATTGAATATCTTTATTGTCATTCAGACCTTACGGTCTGAACGAAATTTCGTGCCTGCAGTCATACATACAATCATACAATAATAAACAACAATAAACACAAATTAACATCCACCACAGTGTATCCTCCAAGCACCTCCTCACTGTGGTGGAGGCAAAAATCTTAGGGTTACTGTCTCTTCCCTCCTCTTCTCCCTCTGCGCTGAGGCGATTCCCCACCGGGCGATGGCACAACAGTCCCGCGGCTCACCGAACCCCGCAAACGGGCCGGTTCAAACACCGCGGCCTGGGGTGGTCGAAGCTGCCGCCCTCCAGTCCAGCACACGCAGCCGCTGGCCTGCGGCTCAACCCCGAACTCAGGTCACCGCCGCCAGAACGCCGTCCCAGCCACCGGAGCACCGTTCCAGCCCCAAGCCGGATCGCCCTCACGTGAGTACCGTTCTCCCTCGGGCTGGGCCACTCCGACGGGAGTGCCGTTCCATCCTCGGGCTGGGCCACTCCGACGGGAGTGCCGTTCCACCCTCGGGCTGGGCCACTCCGACGGGAGTGCCGTCCTCCCTCGGGCTGGGCCACTCCGACGGGAGTGCCGTTCCACCCTCGGGCTGGGCCACTCCGACGGGAGTGCCGTTCCACCCTCGGGCTGGGCCACTCCGACGGGAGTGCCGTTCCACCCATAGGGCTGGGCCACTCCGACGGGAGTGCCGTTCCACCCTCGGGCTGGGCCACTCCAACGGGAGTGCCGTTCTCCCTCGGGCTGGGCCACTCTGACGGGAGTGCCGTTCTCCCTCGGGCTGGGCCACTCCGACGGGCCACAGCCCTTCACGGGAGAGTCTCTCAGCCCCTCGCCAGGCCGCTCTCACGAGAGCACAGTTCCAGCCCCGGGCTGGGCCACCCTCACGGGAGCGAGCCCAGGGCGAGTCCTGTCAGCTGCCTCCAGAGTCCCGAGGTCGCCAGCTCCGCCATTAGGCCTCAGCGTAGACGGAGGCAGAGAAGGGGGATATGACAAAAAGGTCGTATTCCCCCGAAGGGAGAGACAGCAAGCCCCGTTTCACCCCCCACCCCCCCCCCCCACATAAACACGACCTAAAAACCAAAAACGTAACTAGACAAAATGAAAAAAACAACACAAAAAAGTAAAAGACAAACGGACTGCAGGCGAGCCGCAGCCGTTCCCAGCGCCGCCACTTCCGGAGCTGTTTATCTACATAATTATTCCTTCCGCACCAGGCTTCCTCAAACACGTCTGACCCTTTGCAATAATCTGATTACATAATTAACTTTGTTTCTTTGGCAGAAGTTGAGAGCAACAAACACATTTAGTTTGTCATTTTTAAATCAATTTGCTTTTCGATTTTCAATTGTTAGCTATAATCAGATTTTAAATTGATTCTGAGTGCCACGGACCTTGTTAGGGAGATGGGATTGAAGGAAAGTTGTCAAACCAGGCCTCTCATTGGGGTTCAGTTTGCAATGACCCAATTGAAGATACTACTGTACCTGCCGGTCGGTGCCTGTGGTGGGATTTCCCTATTGGAACATTGGCATCCAATTTCTCATCTTCCATTCTACGTATTGATCAGTTTGGGGATCCACTGCATCTCTCCATAAGGTGCAATTTCCCAGTAGAATCCCCTGACTCTTAAGCTAGGAGTGATCCAGTTAGCCCTAAATCAAGTCCACACTGCTGGCCTGCTGACCATGCCTTCTGGTCATCAGTTTCAGGCTACCCTGGCTCAGACCCAAGTGGCCTGGGCTTGGGCATGGACCATCCCATGTCTAATCTCAAATGCCTCGAGTTTAGCCCCAGGCTTAATTTTGAATATCCAAGAATCAGAAATGGCATAGAAACAGGCTCTTCAGCCCACCGTGTGTATGTTGACCTTGTCTATGTACTTATCCATACAAATCCTATTCACCTATATGTACAAATCAAAAACCGTTAAAAAAAAACTTTCATACATCCTTAGTGTTTGTACATTCAATAGTGTCGTACTCAGTTGTGTTTACACCTGTCTTACATTAAACATCCTTGCCACTCATGCGGCCCCCTGGGGTGATATCTCTTTGTAGGTTTGAAGGGTGGCCCCACCAGACTCAGCCCCTGAATGTCCAGTAGTGGAAAGACTCCCCGTGAAAGCTTTCATGTAGGCTGCACCAAGCTTCAGTGTGTCCTTCAGCACGTACTCCTGCAGTCTGGAATGGACCAGCCTGCAACATGAAGAACCATGAAACATAGAAACATAAAAACATAGAAAATAGGTGCAGGAGTAGGCCATTCGGCCCTTCGAGCCTGCACCGCCATTCAATATGATCAAGGATGATCATCCAACTCAGTATCCCATCCCTGCCTTCTCTCCATACCCCCTGATCCCTTTAGCCACAAGGGCCACATCTAACTCCCTCTTAAATATAGCCAATGAACTGGCCTCAACTACTTTCTGTGGCAGAGAATTCCACAGATTCACCACTCTCTGTGTAAAAAATGATTTTCTCATCTCGGTCCTAAAATATTTCCCCCTTATCCTTAAACTGTGACCCCTTGTTCTGCACTTCCCCAACATCGGGAATAATCTTCCTGCATCTAGCCTGTCCAAACCCTTAAGAATTTTGTAAGTTTCTATAAGATCCCCCCCTCAATCTCCTAAATTCTAGCGAGTACAAGCTGAGTCCATCCAGTCTTTCTTCATATGAAAGTCCTGACATCCCAGGAATCAGTCTGGTGAACATTCTCTGTACTCCCTCTATGGCAAGAATGTCTTTCCTCAGATTAGGAGACCAAAACTGTACGCAATACTCCAGGTGTGGTCTCACCATGACCCTGTACAACTGCAGTAGAACCTCCCTGCTCCTATACTCAAATCCTTTTGCTATGAATGTGTTGATTCACTGCTGAGGCAACAGTTTTCCTCGTTTTTTCTGAGATTACGAACAGGGACAAGGTCAATAGACTCCAACAATGCTGCGAGTCATCTTACCAGGGTATGATACCAATGAGGTTCACTTCCCCATTTGGCTGAATATTTTTAAAACAACCTTGATAAAGTGGTCGCAAATTCAATAGCTCTGCTATAATGCATTAGTTGCATTCTTAAGAAATCTTGTGTTATTGAAAATGATGTTATAAGGCCAATGGTGTTAATAGAGGAAAGGGATTAGCGGATAGAGAATTTCAGACTTGTAATATCAAAGTTATTTGTTCCACAGCCATTTCAAATGGCTAAAAGTTATTTTTTTTTACTGCAAGCCAAAATACTCAAGGCTGTATCTTACATTGTTTAGTAGAGTATCCTTGCACAAATGTCAAAAGAAGCAATGGCTTGCAACTTTCAATATTCACTTGTGGTTAAACTAGCTGCTGTGTTCTTAATAGACAATGGTGTGTAATTATGGGAGGAACATTCCCCCCCCCCCCCCCCCCCCCTCTATGTCTATTGTTTAAATCCAAGGCAGTCTTTTTTCACCTTGTTAACTTCCAAAGTAATTCTTCAGCAATTCTCTAATTCCTAATCAAAGTTGTAGTATAACCAATTTAGCCAGTATTATGCAGTAGGGGAAGTAGTAGGGGGCGCCGTTGAGTACGGTTGCCCTGCCAGCAGCTGTTAGTCTTTTCACCCTTTTTTAAAATTTTTAGTGAGTTAAAAGCGTTTGTTTTGGAGGTCTTTTAGTCTTTTTATGTGGGGTGTGGGGGGGAAAGGGGGAAACTATTTTTCTCAGTACCTACCTGGTCAGAGATGTGGCTTTTCTCCTCGCCCCTTCCTCGCGGCCTACCTGCAGTCTGGAGCGGCGTTTCCTGCCGGGACCGGCCGGGAATTCAGCATCGGCGGTGGCACAGCGCCGGGGCGCCATTGTGGAGCGGGCGATGCCTTGCCCATGTCGCCGTGCGGTGGGCTCCGGAGGGCTGGGACCGCCGGCTTCAACATCGCGGAGCTGCGTTCTGCGGAGCTTCCAGCCGTGGGCGGCGCTGAGCTTTGAACATCGCGGAGCCTGGGATCTCACGACGAGGTCGCAAGAGTCGGAGCTCCGACCAGCGCTGCCCGTGGACTTCGGGAGCCGCGGTCTCTGGGGAAGAGGCGGCCGCTCCAGAAATTCCAAGTTGCTGAGGAGTGTTCACCTGACGCCAGAGCTTCATCATCCGGCGAGAGGGCCTGAAGCATCGGGCTGCCGTAGCGGTGCCTGCGGAGGCCTCAATAGGCCCGACTATGGGCGAACAGGGATTGGGACTGGACTTTTGATGCCTTCCCCTACAGTGGGAACCATTGTGGGGGGATGTTTTTATGTTTACTGTTAACTTCTTTGATGTTGTGTCTTATCTTTATTTGTGTGCTGCAATGGCAAGTCAAATTTCACTACACCAATTGGTGTATGTGATAATAAATGTCCTTTGTCCTTTGTCCTTTGTCAAATAGTGTTCCCTAATTCATGAATCATGTTTTATCCAATTCATATTTTGGAAGAGAGTCCCAAAATGCTAGAGTAACTTAGCAGGTTGGGCAGCATCTCTGGAGAAAGGGTAACATTTCGGGTTGAAACCCTTTTTCAGGAAACACACTTTATAGCAGAACCACATTTATTTTACAAGGCAGGGCTCATCGAATGGTCATCAATGTACATAGTTTTAAGAATAAACAAATGACTACTTAGGATTCATCGTAATATCAAAATATTGGTTCAAGGACAAGCAAAATCCAGCCTAAGAAACACTATAACTTTAAGAGGTTAATCTGACACATGGGCTATGAATAAAATATTGTTAAAGTACTTTTTGCAGAATTTTATAATGCTGCTTGCTATTTGCTAAATTGACAACCATTGAGTTGAGGGCTGGGTCGTACAGCTTGCCAAGGTTATTCAAAGACAGAGCCAGCCACTTATGTTTGGCAATGCCCATTGCAGGGGGCTGGGCTCTCATTGAAAGAGTGAACGTGTGGTAGCTGCTGGAAATAACATGTTCCAGGAAGCTTGTAAGAAGCTAGCTCTGGCTGTCACGGTGGCACAGCGGTAGGGTTGCTCCCTTACAGCGAATGGAGCGCCGGAGACCCGGGTTCGATCCTGACTACGGGCGCTGTCTGTACGGAGTTTGTATGTTCTCCCCGTGATCTGCGTGGGTTTTCTCCGAGATCTTTGGTTTCCATCCACACCCCAAAGACGTACAGGTTTGTAGGTTCACAAAAAAATGCTGGAGAAACTCAGCGGGTGCAGCAGCATCTATGGAGCGAAGGAAATAGGCAATGTTTTGGGCCGAAACCCTTCTTCAGACTGATGGGGGTGGGGGGGAGAAGGAAGGAAAAAGGGAGGAGGAGGAGCCCGAGGGCGGGGGAATGGGAGGAGACAGCTCAAGGGTTAAGGAAGGGGAGGAGACAGCAAGGGCTAGCAAAACTGGGAGAGTTCAAAGTTCATGCCATCCGGACGCAAGCAACCCAGGCAGAATATGAGGTGTTGTTCCTCCAATTTCCGGTGTTGCTCACTCTGGCAATGGAGGAGACCCAGGACAGAGAGGTCGGATTGGGAATGGGAGGGGGAGTTGAAGTGCTAATATGAAGTGCTGTTCCCAATCCGAAGAAAACCAACCCTTACAGAGAAGAATTTCTGATAATGCTCTGTGATCGCAATGTAAGCACAGAAAGCCACCAGTTGACAGATCTTGGGGGAAATGTCATCTGGATCTATTGTGAAGAAACTATTGTGGTCACCTGACCTGTACCTGCCCAGGAGTCAGAGCAGTTAATCTTCTGGAGTCTTCCCTGGCGGGAAGGTATCAGTGTCTGTAAATCCATCCTGTGCTTGATACTATATTGTAGCATCAGGACATTGTACTCAGAGGCAGTGTACGATGTGTTAATCTGTTATAAAGTGCATTTAGCACATCGCTGAGAGATGCATTTTGATGCCCAATGTCGGTTCACTGTGTGTAAACAGGAGCTGTTTCGTTTCCCTGTCATTGAAAGTAAAACCAGCATTTATTATCTTCTCCTGTGGTTAGCTCATTCAGTCATATCAGTCATGCAATTAAAATCAAACTATTCAATTATCACATTGAATGGCGGTGCTGGTTCGAAGGGTCAAATGGCCTACTCCTGCACCTATTGTCTATCGTCTATATTGCGATGGATCTAGAATGACATTCAGCTCAGGCTGAATTAATTCAAGAGATTTCCTTCTGTACGGACTATAATGAAATGAACCAGAAACCACACAGTAGATCAAGCAGCATCTGGTGGTAAGAGAAACAGGATTGATGTTTCAGTTCAGACACTATCAACGGATGGATTGATTAGTAAGGGTATCAGGGGTTATGGGAAGATCTAGTTACAGAGACTAGATTTCTATTCCAGATATATTTAATTACCCACCTGACCTGTCCCACTTGGCCATCATTTGCGCGTCACGCATATGGCGCACGAAGATATTGTACATCCCAAAATCCTGGGACGCCGCACGCACCATGCGTGTCACGATGCGCGCGTCCTGCTTCGTGACGCGTAAATGATGTCGCGTAAATTACGCGCAAATGACGGCCAAGTGGGACAGGCCCTTAACTCTGTACTAATACTCATTATTGATACTGGTCCAGTAAGTTAACCATTGTGCCACCTTCCTGGGGAATACGGATCGTACAAAGACTGGAATATTTTATGAAAGCTAACTTTCTGTTTAAATTCAATTGACTTCACAATAATTGTACTAACAAATCCATACAACCAGATAAATATGTAAACAAACTAGCTTTGACACAAGTTATGCAATCCGTTTTTCTTTCAATTCGTTTTGATAGAAAATGTGAAAATATCAACTAATTTCTCCATTTCTCCATTTATTTCTATTAGTCAGAAAATTCCAGCACAGACTGGAATCTCAGACTGGCTCTCCGCACATCACAGCATCCTCAGTGGAGGAGGCAACCTGATAGGAATGTGTTTTGAACAAGGAACATGAATTGATAGAACCAAAGAACAAATCATTCTGGATTAAACCCATACACATAGCACCGTGAGCATTGCACAGATTTAGCAGAGGCCAAGGACTATGTGCAGCAAATGTTCGTGGCTGGGCATCCCGTGCAAGATCCAGATACTGGTGCTTATTAAATGATGGTTGACACCAACATTTAGGGGTAATCTGAGAACACTGAACCTAGTAAATGGGAAGGGCTTGTGGGAAATATCTCTTAATAAATAATTCCCAACATACCGAACATAGGGCTAAAGGAATCAAGGGATATGGGGAGAAGGCAGGAACGGGGTACTGATTCTGGATGGTCATCCACGATCATATTGAAAGGTGGTGCTGGCTCGAAGGGCCCAATGGCCTTCTCCTCCACCTATTTTCTATGTTTCTATGTTTCTATACCAATGGATCATTGTGACCTACTCAGGTCCGGCAAATAGCAACAGTTATTAGCCGCAGGAGAATCCATTTGAAGGCCTTTCTTGCAAATATCACCATGGCAACAAATTCATGGCCTATAATTCTATGAACTAACAGTAATTTGAGGGTGACCTATACAGTGAAGTGAAAATTCTGCTATGTATTATATCCCTAGAGCTTTATATATTAATTTTATTACATTAATCTGATAACATCAAGTGAGTTCAAGCTTTTAAATACTTGTAAACTGTGTTTCTAAATGGAGTTTCTGAATGTGTCCATGAATTAGAGGACCCAAATTTACCATATGGGGTAAGAGATCAGCAATCCCCACACACTAAAGCTATCCTACACAGGTCACAGGGAGACTGTACAAACTCCATACAGACAGCACCCGTGGTCAGGATTGAACACTGACGCTGTAACGCAGCAACTTTACCACTGAGCCCCCTTTTTCCAAGCTATAGGACTCTATCCTCCATATCTGAACAGGATGTCTGACCAATTAACAAGGAATCTGACTGCAAACTCCGTCTATCAACAAATGCAAGAAACAATTAATTGAAAGCAATTGTGCGCTAATTTAAAATTCCACGGGACGAAAGGTCCTCATATTTATACTGAGATGGGAATTGAGTGGAAAAATGCACAGATATTCAGGTAAAGCATGGTGAATTGATTATTGGGAAGCCATTCCCATTTTAAAAAAAAACATATCCTGCCTGATCATAAGGTCATAAGTGATAGGAGCAGAATTAGGCCATTTGGCTCATTAAGTCTATTCCACAATTCAATCATGGCTGATCTATCTCTCCCTGCTTACCCCACTCTCCTGCCTTTTCCCCATAACCCCTGACACCTGTACTAATCAAGAATCTATTTATCTCTGCCTTAAAAATATCAATTGATTTTGGCCTCCATAGCCTTCTGCGGCAAGGAATTCCACAGTTTCACCACCCTCTGACCAACTGGCAGCCACCCAGAAAAAGCTCCCTTTATTGCCTCTCTTTGCCTTCTGCCATCCAGCCAACCTGTTATCCATGCTAGTATCTGCCGTTTGATACCATGGGCTGTCATCTTCCTCAGCAGCCTCACATGTGGCACCTTATAAAAGGCTTTCTGAAAATCTAGGTTAACAAGATCCACTGACTGTCCTTTGTCTGTCCTGCTATTTACTTCTTCAATGAATTCCAGCAGATTTGTCAGGCACGATCTCTCCTTCACAAAACCAGGTTGACTTTGGCCTATTTTTTTCATGAACTTCAAAGTACTCCGTAACCTCATCCTTTCTCCGTAACCTCATCCGGCCCCCTCTCCCAACTATCCTACTGGCTAATGTACAGTCCCTTGAAAACAAAGTGGAGGACTTAAGGGCAAGACTGCTTTATCAAAGGGAGCTGAGGGAATGTTCTGTGTTCTGTTTCACAGAGACATGGCTCACCCCCAGCTCCCCAGACTCAGCGGTCCAGCCTGAAGGGTTCTCCATCCACCGCATGGACCGTACCCTGGCATCTGGGAAAGGGAGAGGAGGGGGCGTCTGCCTCATGGTCAACTCTGCGTGGTGTTCCGACGTGGCAGTCCTGTCCAACTCCTGCTCTCCACACCTCGAACATCTGGCGGTGAAGTGCCGTCCCTTCTACCTCCCGAGAGAATTCACCTCCGTTATCCTGACCGCGGTCTACATCCCAACCCAGGCAGACGTCCGTCTGGCACTGGAGGAGCTGCACGCCGTGGTCAACAAACACCAGACGTCTTACCCCGAGGCATTTACCACCATTGCTGGGGACTTCAATAATGCGAACCTCAAGAAATCACTCCCCAACTTCCACCAACATGTCTCCTGCTGCACCAGAGGACCTAACACCCTCGACCACCGCTACCCCACCATCAAGAATGCCTATCGTTCTATCCCTCGCCCTCACTTCGGTAAGTCCGACCATACCGCGGTGCTGCTTCTTCCTGCCTACAGGCAGCAATTAAAGAGCGCACCCCCAGAAGTGAGGACAGCACAGAGCTGGTCGGGGGGGGGGGGGGGAGGTGGGGGCAGAAGAACAACTCCAGGACTGTTTGGAGTCTGTAGACTGGGCAATGTTCAAGGACTTGGCAACGGACTTGAACGAATATGCCACAGTCGTTACAGACTTCATAAAGAAATGTGTGGAGGATTGCATCCCTACAAAAACCTTCCGAGTGTTTCCCAATCAGAAACCTTGGATGAACTTTGAGATCCGCACTCTCCTGAAGTCCAGACACAGGGCATTCACCTCCAATGATACAGTGGCCTACATGAAGACCAGATACGACCTTGGTAAGGCCATCAAAAAGGCCAAAAGGGACTTCTGCTCCAAACTGGAGGACGAGACAGATGTTCGGCAGCTGTGGCAGGGTCTGAATGCAATCACCTCCTACAAGGCAAAACCAGGAGGCAGCTCGAATGCCGGTGTAACATCACTCCCTGACGAGCTCAATGCATTTTACGCACGCTTTGACAGGGAGAATACTGATGTGCCTGCTGTGATGGCATTTCAGTCTCAGTCACAGAGGCCGATGTCAGGAAATCCTTCAGAGGGGTGAACCCCCGAAAAGCACCTGGACCTGATGGTATACCCGGCCGTGTTCTAAAAACCTGTGCGGACCAACTGGCAGGAGTTTTTACGGACATTTTCAACCTCTCACTTCTGAGGTCTGAGGTCCCCACCTGCTTTAAAAGGGCATCAATTATACCGGTGCCCAAGAAGAGTAAGGTGACATGCCTCAATGACTATCGACCAGTGGCACTAACGCCGGTGGTGATGAAGTGCTTTGAGAGGTTGATCATGGAGCAAATCAACTCCTACATCGACAAAAACCTGGACCCACTGCAGTTCGCGTACCGCCACAACAGATCAACGGTGGATGCGATCTCGCTGGCCCTCCACTCCGCACTGGACCACTTGGACAACAAAAACTCATATGTCAGGCTGTTATTCATTGATTACAGCTCGGCCATTTAACACAATCACCCCCTCCAAACTGGTTACCAAACTCGCAGAACTGGGTCTCTGCGCATCCCTCTGCAACTGGATCCTCGACTTCCTCGTCCACAGACCACAGTCTGTTCGTATTGGTGGAAATGTGTCAGCCTCAATAACAATCAGCACGGGAGCACCTCAAGGCTGCGTGCTCAGCCCCCTGCTGTACTCACTCTATACCCATGACTGCATAGCGAACCACAGTGCGAACTCCATCATCAAGTTCGCTGACGACACCACTATTGTGGGGCGTATCACTGATGGGGATGAGTCAGAATACAGAAGAGAGATCAAGCAACTGTCCATATGGTGCTAGCGCAATAACCTGGCCCTCAACACCAGCAAAAACAAGGAACTGATTGTGGACTTTGGAAGGAGTAGGAGGGGGACCCACAGCTCCATTTATATCAGCGGGTCGATGGTTGAAAGGGTCAAGAACTTCAAATTCCTGGGCGTGCACATCTCTGAAGATCTTTCCTGGTCCGAGAACACTAACGCAATTATCAAAAAAGCTCATCAGTGCCTCTACCTCCTGAGAAGATTACGGAGAGTCGGATTGTCAAGGAAGACTCTCTCTAACTTCTACAGGTGCACAGTCGAGAGCATACTGACCGGTTGCATCGTGGCTTGGTTCGGCAATTTGAGCGCCCTGGAGAGGAAAAGACTACAAAAAGTAGTAAACACTGCCCAGTCCATCATCGGCTCTGACCTTCCTTCCATCGAGGGGATTTATCGCAGTCGCTGCCTCAAAAAGGCTGGCAGTATCATCAAAGACCCACACCATCCTGGCCACACACTCATCTCCCTGCTACCTTCAGGTAGAAGGTACAGGAGCCTGAAGACTGCAACAACCAGGTTCAGGAATAGCTACTTCCCCTCAGCCATCAGGCTATTAAACCTGGCTCGGACAAAACTCTGATTATTAGCAACCACTTTCTGTTATTTGCACTACCAGTTTATTTATTCATGTGTGTGTGTATATTTATATCATGGTATATGGACACATTTATCTGTTTTGTAGTAAATGCAAGAATTTCATTGTCCTATACAGGGACACAGGACAATAAACTCACTTGAACTTGAACTTGAACTTTCTAGTCTATACATAACTAAAAGTCTTTGTCTTGTTTGTGCCTATGATGTGTCTCTGCGTGTGTCTATGTGTCGATCTGGTTAATTCCTATCTTCTTCCAATTGCTAGGCCACAGCCTTCACATTTTCATACATCATACTCACATGTTTCCCGTGGTGGCGATAAACATCTGCCTGTTTCATTTCCACATAAATTCCCAAAGTAATTTGCGATTAATGCTTTAAAAATGCCAACTTTAACAAGATTTTTACTGTTAAAATCCTTCCTCCCAGCTTTCAACACATATCGATACAAAGTTGCAAGACAGGAACACTCTAAATTTCACTTCAATGGGATATTTTAACATGAGGGGGAGGCCCAATTGGTATTGCAATTGGAACTGCTACAGCCGGCAGGCGAGGTGCAATTGGAATTTTTTTTTAAAGCCCACTGTTGAGGGAGTCAGGGGAGTGCTGGAATCTTACGTTTGGGTACGGCTTCAGTTGCGCTGGGGGAACGGGTGAGTGGTGGAATATTGCGTTGGGGGTCCACACCAGTGGGGGAGCAGACCCTATGAGACTGCACTTGGTCTAGTGGACACTAAAATCTGTCCAACCACTGAAGTCAGACTAACCGGCATATAGTTTCCACTATTCTGCTTTGCTCCCTTCTTGTATAGCAGAGTAATAATGGCAATTTTCCAATTGTCTGGAACCACTACTGACTCTAGCGATCCCTGAAACATCACTATTAATGCCTCCATAATCTCTAAAGCCTCCTTTTTCAGAACCCTAGGGTGCAGTCCATCGGGTCCAGGTAACTTATCAACCTTCAGCCCTTTCAGCTTCCCAAGCACTTCCTTAGTAATAGCCATTCCACTAACTTCCACCCCCTGACACACTTAAATTTCAGGCACATTGCTGGTGTCTTCTACTGTGAAAAGTGAAGCAAAAAAGTTATTCAATTCTTCTGCCATTTCTTTATTCCACATTATCACTCTCCTGCATCATTTTCCAGTGGTCCAACGTCCACTCTTGCCTCTTTCTGGCTCTTTATATAACTGAAGAAAGCCTTGCTATCCCTCTCATACTGGCCCACTCCTCGCACCTGTTGTCGCCAGTGGCACATTCCTCAACAACTCTCTGGTCTTCGGGCTGAGCTCGGCAGTTTTCAAGCTTTGCCCCCTGCAGGCCATGGCCCGCCATGACTTGCTCCGCAACACATCCGGGGAGCCTTTTGTTGCCGCATGGTGCATCCTGGGAGCCTTCTGTTGCCGCATGGCGCATCCTGGGAGCCTTCTGCCATCCTGTGGTGCTGCCCTTGACATTGCACAGTAATACGACTACTTGGCCTCTCACCCTCATCATCCTGGGCGTCACCAATGACCAAAAGCTCAACAAGATCAGTCACATAAATACCATGGCTGCAAGACCGGGTCAGACACTTGCCAAGTGACTCATCTCCACACAATCCAGAACCAGGAGACACAAGGAACTGCAGATGCTGGAATCTAGCGCAAAACACATAGTGCTGGAGTAACTCAGCCTGACCCACAGAGTTTTACCAACACTTCGTGTTTTAATCCAGAACCTTCCCACAAGGCATAAATCAAGGGTGAATGAAGTACTCAAATCTTGTGTGAATAAGTGGAGTTCTAACAACAGTCAGGAAGCTCAACACTTTCAAAGACAAAGCACCCATTAATAGACAACTCATCCACCATCCCAACCACTCATTCCTACCCAGCAACAGAGCAGCATAACTGTTGTGTGTACAATCTTCAAAACACACTGCAGATATCCATCTAGGTTGCCTAGGCAACATCTTTCCAAACATATGACCTCCAACACCAAGTACAGTGACAGCAGGCACATGGGAACACTTCCAACTACAGATTAGTTTCTGAGACACACATAATCCTGATAGAAATATATCATTGTTGCCGAGTCAAAATCCTGGAATTCTCTTCCCAGCAGCATTAAGGGAGCACCTGCAGCAGAGGTACTGCATGATTGGGGCTGCGAGTGATAACTTTCACCAGCCAAGCACCTGGGCCACAGAAAAAGAATATTGTCAAGGAAGCAGTCAAGGAGACTGCTGATGACGTTGTGGACTCGTCCACCTACAAGAACACTCAGCACCACAATTACACCATCTGACCTTTGCAGACCTAGTCATGGAGATGGCAAAGTATCTGTTACTCCAACCTTCCTCAGGAAGATAGCAAGTCTCAGTACGGACTCATCACAATTCCTACAGGCAGCAAGAATGTGGGTTTGAGGCCAATGGGAATGGTGCTCCATTAAAAATAGCCCAAATAAATTAATTAAGGAAGTGAATGTGCTTTATGCTATTTTGCTTATACTGTTGCATTATAATTGTGTTCAACAATAATAAAGAGTATAAAATCACAAATATATTTAACATTGATAAAATAGTTTTCATCAATTTAAATGGGCAGGTTTGTTGCATCTGGCTAGACACTTAGTCATGTTAGCAAGTATGTTTAGATTTCATAATACACCAGTTAACATTTTAAAACAAAGATTAGCATACAAAAATCCATGTGTCAAAAATTCTTGCTTCAATGCATATGGCATCAGCAGGGATAAACATTGTGCAATGGCCAATATGGAACAGTGAGATCTTTAAAGCAAGTCGCGCCTGGTGGTTGCAGGAAGTCAGTCAGCTGGAAAATCCCCAAATGAGGTGCTAATGCCTCTTTAACATAAAATATACACCGTTTGACTCTGACTCAAAACAATTCTTCGGGAGAGCTCCAGTGAGTGAACAGCTCCTAATCCAAATTGTAAGTGACAAAGTGCTTTAGAACCAGCGGCAACTGTTACAGTGCACCAGATTGGTGCAATGTAAAGTTGAAAAGAGTGGAGCAGACAGCATGTTTCTTGTTGAAAATAAGGATTAACAGAAGAGACTTTTAAGAAATCCCAACCACATATACAAGTCCTCATAATTTCATCTTGGTCATTTTGAAAATAATAATAATACCACTAATGCATTCCCAGATTTTATTTTTACTTGGTTCCTTGAAATGATGTATGGTCAAGAAAGCTAACAGAAAATATTGGAAAACTCAGCATATCAAGACATATATCAGGACACATCTGTGGGAAAAGAAAACAGCTAATGTTTAGCTCAGTCAAATTAAAAATATATATTTATTCTTCCATATAAATTGTTAATGGAAAACTATTGTCCCAGTATATTGAAATGAAGCTGGTCTGGAACAAAGATTCACAGATGACGATGATGAGTACAAAGACATAGGGCAGACCACATTTGGAATATTGTAAGCAGTTTTGGCCCCATATCTGAGAAAGGATGAGATGGCATTGGAGAAAGTCAAGGGGAGATTTATGAGAATTAACCCCGGGATGATTGGGTTAATGTACGAGAAGCATTTGATGGCTGCTGGGCCTGTACTTGCTGGAATTTAGGATGAGGGGGTTCTCATTAAAACCTACCAAATAATGAAAGGCTTAGATAAAGATCATAAGTTTGTAAGTTCATAAGTGAAAGTCCTGAGCAGCATTAGGCCATTCGGCCCATAAATTCTGTTCCACCATGCAATCATGGCGAATCTATCTCTCCTAATCCCATTCACCTGCCTTCTCCCCATAACCCCTGACACCCATTCTAATCAAGAATCTATCTATCTCTGCCTTAAAAATAGCCATTGACTTGGCCTCAACAGCCTTCTGTGGCAATGAATTGCACAGATTCACCACCCTCTGACTAAAGAAATTCCTCCTCATTTCTTTCCTAAAGGAACGTCCTTTAATTCTGAGGCTATGACCTCTGGTCCAAGACTCTCCCACGAGCGGAAACATCTTCTTCACCCACTCTCTCCAGGCCTTTCACTATTCGGCAAGTCTCAATGAAGTCCCCCTCATCCTTGTGAACTCCAGCGAGTAGAGTCCCAGTGCCATCAATTGAGTGGGCGTGAAGAGCATGTTTCCAGTAGTGGGAGAGTCTAGGACCAGAGGGCACAGTCTCAGAATAATAGGACAAACCTTTAGAATGGATGAGGAGTCGTTTCTTTAGCCAAAGTGTCATGAATCTATGGAATTCATTGCTGGAGACATGTGTGGATGCTGTCATTGGGTATTTTTTTTTAAATATTGCCAGTTTCTTGAAAAGTAATCAAAGTTTACAGGGAGAAGTCAGGAGAGTGGCGTTGAGGGGAGAAAAAATAGATCAACCATGATTGCATGGTGGAGCAGGCTCGATGGGCAAAATGATAGTCTTATGATTTTATGATAGCAATTTGGAACCAAGTTTAACAACCTGCTTGCTTCTCACTAATATTGAAGTAAATGAAAATAAAATGGCATGACACATCCAACTGAGTACTGGATTGCTGCTACTGCACATGACTAATTTCACTCCTGTTGCAAAAAACAAACTGTTGGAGGAGATCAGACAGCAACTGTGTTTCTGCAACAGTTAGTTTCATGCTCAAGATTCCATCGTTTGCAGTCTATTGTGTTCTCACTTCTGTTGCAGCAAGACAAGCTCGATAGAAAGGACATGAAGGACAAAAGCTTTCGACCAAATTAAAGGAAAAAACAGCAAATGCTTTGTTCCAGATCGAAAATTACGCTGCTGATCTTTCTGTTGAGAAAAAAGAATAGTGCAGATACGGGAGATTTCAAACAGGAAATGTTGGGAATACTTGATAGCATAGGCAACATAGGTTGAAAGAGGAACAGCTAAGATTTCAAGTTGATGATATATCTTCAGAAAAATTTAAGAAATTAAATGAGTTTTAAATTTCAGTGAAAGACAGAAAGGCCAAAGAGAACCGAAGGGAAGGTCTGAGATGCAGCGATCAGGACAAATTATGATGGAAAGGCATTGTGCCAATTGAAAGAGAGTGGCCGAGGTTACCAAATAATAAAAGGTATATATCAAGGCGTGGTCTAAATCAGAGGAAAGAAACAGAAATAATATTACTGAGAGGAGGAGAAATGCTGAACACTGGAAATATATATCAGAAGGCTCATTATCTAAAATTATCTGAAATTGCAAAATCAAGAAAACTGAAATGTATGGATATAAGATGCCTGCATTGGGTTTCATTAGAACAAAACTGGATACCAAAGAGAGGCCTGTGGGAGGTGGGATGAATGTAGAAAAGTACAGCATTAGAATAGACCCTCCCATCCACAATATCTGTGCTGAATATGAGGCCAAGTTAAACTATCACCTGTGCCTGCATATAATCCATATTCCTCCATTCACTGCATATTCATGTGCCTATCTAAAAGCATCTCAAATGCGACTATCGCATTTGTTTCCAAATGCCAGGTCTAACACCACATTCCATGCACCTAGCATTTTTGGTGTAAAAACTTGCACCATGTATTTTGTTAAATTTTTCTCTGACCTTAAATATTTGCCCTCTAGACTTTGACATATCCACCCTGGCAAAAAAAAGTTCTGCTTGTTCACCCTATCCAGGGCTCTCATTATTTTATACACTTCTACCAGGGCGCTTCTCAGCCACTGACACTCCAACGAAAATAATCGAAGTTTGTCCAACCTCTCATTATTGCTAATGCGCTCTGATCAAGAAGCATTATATTAAGCATTGAAAGGAACTGCAGGTGCTGGTTTATACTGAAGATAGGCACAAAATGCTGGAGTAAGTTAGCAGGTCAGGCAGCATCTCTTGAGAAAAGGAAGAGGTGACGTTTCGGGTCGAGTCCCTTCTTCAGACTTCTTCAGTCTTTCTTCAACATTAAACCTTTTCTGCACCCTTTGGAATTCTCCATATCCTTCTTGAAATAGGGTGCAATGGGATATAAATTAAAGTAACTCTTTTATCTGAACAAACCAAAGCACAAGGTTAATTCCCGGGATGGCGGGACTGTCATATGCTGAGAGAATGGAGCGGCTGGGCTTGTACACTCTGGAGTTTAGAAGCATGAGAGGGGATCTTATTGAAACATATAAGATTACTAAGGGTTTGGACATGCTAGAGGCAGGAAACATGTTCTCGATGTTGGGGGAGTCCAGAACCAGGGGCCACAGTTTAAGAATAAGGGGTAAGCCATTTAGAACGGAGACGAGGAAACACTTTTTCTCACAGAGAGTGGTGAGTCTGTGGAATTCTCTGCCTCAGAGGGTGGTGGAGGCCGGTTCTCTGGATACTTTCAAGAGAGAGCTAGATATGGCTCTTAAAGATAGCGGAGTCAGGGGATATGGGGAGAAGGCAGGAACGGGGTACTGATTGGGGATGATCAGCCATGATCACATTGAATGGCGGTGCTGGCTCGAAGGGCCGTATTACTTACTCCTGCACCTATTGTCTATTGTCTATAATAAGCAGTGAAAACCTTTATTCCACTTGAGAACATTTACCAGGTGCCAAGGAACATTGGTTATGGCACAAACAATAATGTTAAATGCACAACCTGTGAAAATTGAAAGTGATATTCTGCCAGAATGGATGAACTGCTTGAAACATTTCTGTACTCAAACACCTATGCCTGAGGCACACTCAATTTTGGGTCTGGATCTCATTGAGATTAGCTATTGGAGCTGTCTAACCATGTCTAGCTTGTCCTCAAGTAGATCCTGGAGAGAACCTAGTGAAAGAGGTGTAGGTGCTGGTGGTGGGGAGTAGTGTTTTAATGGGGGTAGAACAGCGGGAGGAGGAATGAGACCATTCCGGACCAAGAAGAGGTTCTCAAGTTCAGGACTGAGCAGTAGTTGGTAACTTTGTTCATGGCTGCAAGCGCACTCTCATTTTTCTCAGTACTACATTTGGTGAAGTGTCTTCATTTAAAATACAGACGGCTTGATTTGGTTTGATTTCCATTGGCTTCGCTAAATACCAATGCATATTGATTTTGCTATCCAGAATGAAGTTGGCTGACATTAGCTTTTTTCAGGGGCTCCCCTCTTTGGTGCCCACCAGTAGATCTTATTAGTTAAGGGATTACATTTTTTCTCTGGCGAAGACCCTGGACATTTCTACGTTAGCTTTGAGTAATGCAGTCAAGATCCAGCTAGGAATTTGTGTGCGTGCAAACTATCCTTTTGGAGATTAACACACGTGTTTCACATCTGTAAAATGGCACAGTATCAATAATATTTTAGCACTACTTCAGTGCTAAAACTATTTCATGTAGAACCCTGAAATATTTTTCATTACATAGCTGGCAGTTGGCAATCTTAAGTAAAATGCTTAATCCACATGCCCTAGAGTGGATTTGGAAAAAAATCAGCTCGCACTGCTGGGTTTTCCATGTTGGATACCAAACATTTGGCTCAGTGCAATACGTTCTTTGTATTTTTTACACAGAAAGTACAAGTTGGTAAAATTGTGCATTTTTAACTGAGCATGTTCTTTATCAGAGGGATTCGCAAGTAAAATGTTTATTTCTTTCCTCCACAGAAATAGGGTATTTCTGTGCAGGTATATATGATCAGCATTGGAGGAAATTGGAAGAACAGCACCTCATATTCCGCTTGGGAACTCTGCAGCCTGCGGGAATGAACATTGAATTCTCCCAATTTTGTTAGCCCTTGCTGTCTCCTCCCCTTCCTCAGCCCTCGGGCTGTCTCCTCCCATCCCCCAGCCCTGGGGCTCCTCCTCCTCCTTTTTTCTTCCTTCTCCCCACCACCCCCTATCAGTCTGAAGAAGGGTTTCGGCCCGAAACGTTGCCTTTTTCCTTCGCTCCATAGATGCTGCTGCACCCGCTGAGTTTCTCCAGCTTTTTTGTGTACCTTATTTGATCAGCATGGTCAATTAGATTATGGTATCCATTGTGGGAAGGGCTACTCTTGAAAATTCGTTTTTATATGATTGTGATTGTGGTGTTATTTTGAGAAATGTCTTGCAACATCTTGTTTATTGTCACGTGTACTGAGGTACAGTGAAAAGCTTTTTTGTTACGTGCTATCCAGTCAGCGGAAAGACTACACATAAGTTACAATCAAGCCGACACGATGTACAGATACAGGATGAAGGGAATAACATTTATTGCAAGATAAAGTCTAGTAATATCTGATTAAAAAGAGTCTGATGGTCTCTAATGAGGCAGATGGTAGGTCAGGACTGCACTCTAGTTGGTGCTAGGATGTTCAGTTGCCTGATATTTCCTTATGACATAGAAGGAGGGGGGGCATTCAGTTGACTGAGTGTATAGGAGCTCACAGAACAAATTGAATTCTCCACTAATATTTCTTGTTTCCTACTCCTCCAATCTTCCATTGATTTGCCCTTTTATATGCTGGTGAAACGTTGTGGAACAGCTATCTCAAGGCACTGGAAAGTTACCACTGAGTTTGTTGAGATGGAATACAATTTTTGCCCATTCATCTTCATGCTTTGTAACAAGTGTAGGAATTTGTCCCATTGGAGTACAATATCAATATCAAAGCTATATATTTGAAGAAAAAATTGTAATTCAATAGTAGTATATCTTGTAATAATCCATGGTACACAAAAATACTGGAGAAACTCAGCGGGTGCAGCAGCATCTATGGAGCGAAGGAGATAGGCAACGCTTCGGGCCAAAACCCTTCTTCAGACCCTGATCTTTCCACCAGGTATTGTTCTTCACAAACTGTTGGTCCACTGGGCAGCTGCGATCTCTGCCCACCTATTTGCTTCTAAGATCTCGAGTATCTATAGCAGGTGTCTCAAGGCATTAGATAAATATCATCAATGCTTTCTCCGTAGTATCACGAAATTTATTGGAAAGCACGGTGGCGCAGCGGTAGAGTTTCTGCCTTACAGCGCTTGCAACGCCGGAGACGCGGGTTCGATCCCAACTACGGGTGCTGTCTGTACGGAGTTTGTACGTTCTCCCTATGACCTGCGTGGGTTTCCTCCGAGATGTTCGGTTTCCTCCCACACTCTAAAGACGTACAGGTTTGTAGGTAAATTGGCTTGGAAAATGTACAAATTGTCCCCAGTGTGTGTAAGATACTGCAGCGATCGCTGGTCGTCATGGACCCGGTGGGCCGAAGGCCCTGTTTCTGTGCTGTGTCTCTAAAAAAAGCCAAACCCAATGTCAGTGACCTTTGTCAGGCCAACACCCCCAGCTTTGAAGACCTAGATGCACACAGTTGACTATGTTGTGCAGGCTATACAACACCAATCATGAGAGGAAAAGATCAGGTAAACACACAGAGTCTCGTGCCCAGAGTAGGGGTATCGAGAACCAGAGGGCATAGGTTTAAAGTGAAGGGGGAAAGATTTTATAGAAATCTGAGGGGAAATTTTTTCACATAAAGCGTGATGCAGGTATGGTATGGTATGATCTGCCAGAGAAGTAGTCAAGGCAGGGACAATTGCAATGTTTAAGAAGCAATTAGGCAGGTACCTAGATAGGACAGGTTTAGAGGGATATGGGCCGAATGCAGGCAAGTGGGACTCATGTAGATGGGACATGTTGGGCCGAAGGGCCTGTTTCCACACTGTATGACTTTACGACTTTATGCCAAAACACCCCTGATTCATAAGGACCTCTATTCCAAGATCTCTCAGTCTAGAATCTAGCGGAGTCTAGAATCTGAGCTCCTTTCCCTGAACTCCTCTCATGCATTAAGGTTCCATTTCCTGTACATGTTCGAGGGAGCATGGAAACCAAAGTCCAAGTGTGTTTGAGGCATAGTTACAAGATACAAGATACAAGATACATTTATTTGTCACATGTACCAGATGGCACAGTGAAATTAGATAACCATACAGCCATACAATAAAAATAAAGAACACAACACAAGATAGAATCCAACATAAAACATCCCCACACAGCAGAATCAAAGTTTCCCACTGTGAGGGAAGGCACCAAAGTCAGTCATCTTCCTCTAATGTTCCCCAATGTTCACCCGTGGTCGGGGCCTCCCCGAGCCCTCCGCAGTTGCCGCTACGGGCGGCCCGATGTTCAGGCCCGCTCGCCGAGGTGATGTAAGTCCGACGTCGGGGCTGGGGGACGTCTTCAGCGTCCTGGACAACAGAGTCGGCCACCTCCTGTTGGAATCAGCACATGGCAAGTGAAATGCTGAACCATCGTACCGAGTCATTCTTCTGAGGAGCCGTGGGCCTGGACACCCACACTCTGACTTGAAGCACTATTTTTATGCCGGCATGTTAAATCTCAGACATTACACACGTTGCCATTGTCAACCACTGCACTGAGCTTATAGTTTTAGTCTCATGATGGACAATACATTTTTGGATCACTGATGAAGTAAAAACAATAAAACCACATCTCATTAACCAGGGTGAAGCAATGGAAACTTTGCTGAAAGCTGCTCATCCTTGTGCAGCTGCAGGTGGTGCTGGAAGGAGGAGAGAATGGTGCCGGTGAGCGGGCTGCGGGGTTACTTCCCGCATCCTCAGAGGTGCTCTGGATGTTCCAATGTTGGTTACGGGAGGCACCCTGGGGCACAGAGCCTGTGAGGTGAGGGACAGCATGTACGTGGGTCACTATATCCGGATCGAGATGTTGGTGGAATGGGCTACTGGAAGCCCTGCAGCAGCCTAGTGCACAGATGGACTACTATGGCGCGGAGCAGTGGGGGACCGCATCTGCAACATCGCCTGGCCAGGCCGACTCTGCAAACTACACCCCAGTGCCGCCCCCCCAACACAAAGGGGCAGTATGACCAAGTTAACACTCTAATATTTTTAACATCTTGAAAGGTATTAGATGGTGCCGAAAACACTTGTATACTAACATATCATGAGTTGTTTTTCGGCACTGGGTCTATACTCGCAGGAGTTAAGAACAATGAGAGAGGATCTCATTGAAACATATAGAATAGTGAATGACTTAGATAGAGTGGATGTGGAGAGGATGTTTCCACTAGTGGGAGTGTCTAGGACTAGAAATCATAGCCTCAGAATTAAATGGGTTGGGAGATTGCAACCTTCACGTGGTCTGCCCTGTTTCGACGAATGCAATCAACCTGGCGTGCACAATCAAGTAAGATCAAATGGTACAAGTTGTCCTACAACTTTAGGCTGTGCACGCCATACGCTAGAAGAAGAAGAATTAAAGGATCTTCTTTTAGGAAGGAGATGAGGAGGAATTTCTTTACTCAGGGGGTGATTAATCTTTTAGTTCAGTTTAGAGATACAGTGCGGAATCAGGCCCTTTGGCCCACCGGGTCTGCCCCGATTAGCAATCCCCGCACCTTAACACTATCCTACACCTACTAATGGACAATTTTTACATTTACCAAGCCAATTAACATACAAACATAGAAACATAGATGTTCTCTGTTGTTTTTTTTAAATTATTGTCTGTAACTGTGGAACTGTGCTGCTGCCTGTCTTGGCCAGGACTCTCTTGTAAAAGAGATTTTTAATCTCAATGAGACTTCTCCTGGTTAAATAAAGGTTAAATAAATAAAATAGAAACATAGAAAATAGGTGCAGGTGTAGGCCATTCGGCCCTTCGAGCCTGCACCGCCATTCAATATGATCATGGCTGATCATCCAACTCAGTATCCCGTACCTGCCTTCCCTCCATATCCCCTGATCCCTTTAGCCACAAGGGCCACATCTAACTCCCTCTTAAATATAGCCAATGAACTGGCCTCAACTACCTTCTGTGGCAGAGAATTCCACAGATTCACCACTCTCTGCGTAAAAAATGTTTTTCTCATCTCGGTCCTAAAAGATTTTCCCCTTATCCTTAAACTGTGACCCCTTGTTCTGGACTTCCCCAACATCGGGAACAATCTTCCTGCATCTAGCCTGTCCAACCCCTTAAGAATTGTTTAAGTTTCTATAAGATCCCTCCTCAATTTTCTAAATTCTAGCGAGTACAAGCCGAGTCTATCCAGTCTTTTTTCATATGAAAGTCCTGACATCCCAGGAATCAGTCTGGTGAACCTTCTCTGTACTCCCTCTATGGCAAGAATGGAAAACCTGTAAGTCTTTGGAGTGTGGGAGGAAACCGGAGATCTCGGAGAAAATCAACGCAGGTCTCGGGGAGAACGTACAAACTCCATACAGACAGCACTTGTAGTCGGGATCGAACCCGGGTCTCTGGCGCTGCATTCGCTGTAAGGCAGCAACTCTATCGCTGCGCCACCATGACCACCCGTGAATCTGTGGAATTCTTTGCTGCAGACGACTGTGGAGGCAAAGTCATTGGATATATTTAAGGTAGAGATAGATAAATTATAGATTAGTACAGGTGACAGGGGTTATGGGGAGAATGCAGAAGAATAGGGTTAGGAGGGAGTGATAGATCTTGATAGGCCGAATGGCCTAATTCTGACCCTATCACTTATGATCTTTAGATGATCTACAGTCTCAGTGTAATCTACTATTCTTACACTCTTGTACTTAAGTATGGATGTTTACTGGGGTCACCAGGCCCCACAGGCCATCAGGACTGTAAACTCCTATCTCACCAGGGACTCATTTACTAATTTGCTGGTGTGTTGTGTCTTCATTAAAAAAAAATTGTTTCCTAAAATGTAATACTGGTTCTGTTCTATTCTGTTCTGTTGTTGTGTTGTTTTTGCACAATCCGCAGGCATTGCCACTTTCATTTCACTGCACATCTTGTATGTGTATGTGACAAATAAACTTGACTTGACTTGACAAGTAAAGAGCGTTCATGTTGCAACCGTTTCCACCAATCTTTCCACCACCACGTACAAGAAGCGCACGACAGACACCATTGTGTGCAGATGCTGAGAAGTGTGTTCAGCTCTGGCTGAACAATTTCTAATCTTGTGTGTGGACTCAATAAGAAGAAGAATTGTTACTGAACTGGATGAAAAAAAAGGAATTTCAAGAGCCTGTCCCACGAGCATGCGACTGCATGCGGCAAGTGCGTCCAAACCTGTAGCGGGGGCCGCGCGGAGGTAGAGTGATCCCCGTAAAGGGCCGGTCCCACCAGCATGCGTCTGTATGCAACGAGCGCGACCAAACCGGAAGCGGGGGCCGTGCGGAGGACGAGTGAGTGACGTGAAGTTCGAGCGAAGTCCGCGGGAAGTTCGCGCGTGACGTACGCCGTCAAGACGGTGCGCACACCCGTCGAGGCAGTGCGTACGGCCTCAATGTTGCTGCGGGCCGGCAGGCCGGCAGTTTTTCAGAGTCCCGCGCGATATCGGGACCAGCTCCTCACAACTCCATACGGCTCCGGCGATCGAAGTGGGACCGGCCCCGCGAGGCCGTACGGCTCAAACGACCACGTTAGGTCGCGCTTGCCGCATGCAGTCGCATGCTCGTGGGACAGGCCCTTTACTGTACCTAGATATATGTGCTAACAAAGTACCATTAAACCCATTGAACATTCTGAACAATCAGATAATGGATTATTGGAGTCTACTTGTGGAATTAATCCATTTTATTGACAAATTGGCTGGTCAAATTCCAGTTACTGGTTCCGTAGATTGGGGACAGGACCACTTTGATGAAAATTAGTGGGAAATGTTCATAATTATATAAATGCAGCACCTCCAGTTTTGTGAGGTTAAAGTAGGATCTCAGCAGATGCATCAAATGGAATACACAGCATTCGAGTTACTGCAGAAGCTAGTGTTGACAGATCCATTTATCCAATGTGTGATTTCAGAATGGAAAGCAGTTAGTGTTGATTAGTGTTGTTGATGGCACATATGCTATCTTTCAATAAGCTTGAAGCATAGCAGTTCATGAGTATATTAACCTGGAGACATTGGGATAGGGATCTGTCCCAACAAACCCTTATGAGTGCAGCACACCAAATATTCCCCAGAAATGCCAAGTTAACGCTTGGCTGCTTCCTCCATTCTTCCCCCAAGTAATCACTAAAATAATTTTCCATTGGAACACTCGCAAATTTCAGCTTTTGGATTAAAAGCTTTGCTCTTGTTCTGGCCTCAGGAAAGCACCAAGAGAGCAGCATAGACAATCTGATTTGATTCTAATGTTAGAATAATGCATGTTTTATTTTTTATTTGTCTAAATGTACATACGAAGGTATAAATTGCAGCCAAATGTGATAATGGAAGAGTGGTGATAGACAATCGGTACCCCATTCAACATCACTATAAGAAACACCAAGCAAGATGAGAACAATTCATGGGTTTTATACAATTCTATATCCAAATCTGCTCTGTTATATCACATCAGCCACAAAAATCATTGAATGACAATACAGGCTTGAGGGGCTGAATAGAAACATAGAAACATAGAAAATAGGTGCAGGAGTAGGCCATTCGGCCCTTCGAGCCTGCACCGCCATTCAATATGATCATGGCTGATCATCCAACTCAGTATCCTGTACCTGCCTTCTCTCCATACCCCCTGATCCCTTTAGCCACAAGGGCCACATCTAACTCCATCTTAAATATAGCCAATGAACTGGCCTCAACTACCTTCTGCGGCAGAGAATTCCAGAGATTCACCACTCTCTGTGTGAAAAATGTTTTTCTCATCTCGGTCCAAAAAGATTTCCCCCTTATCCTTAAACTGTGACCCCTTGTTCTGGATAGACTATTCCTGGTCTTTCATTCTTATTTCTAAATACTTATGGCCTGCCGTTGCACACAACTACCTTTGGAGATACCTAAACAGGAAAGAGGAGGCACTTTAATAATGTGGACAGCATTCAGTCACCAAGGATGGGTATTGCTTCCAATTAGACCCCGTAGAAGCCTACTTCCCACAATTTTCTCCCTTCCAATCCTGAAGACATTAAATCATGATGAAGAGTAACGCGATGAGGCAGACTGCCATCCCAGAACTTAAATAACGTTAAATTATCAATCACCTTTTGCACAAAAGGCTTCTGCTTTGAAATTAGCTCAACATTTATATTGTGGATTGATGTTGTAATTCACCAGATTGCACCCTGGGCTGTTATTTTCTCAACACATCACTCTTGTTTCACACTAAATACTTTGATAGGCAAGTGGCTTCAGTACTTAACAATAGCTGCCAACACTTACAATATGACTGTCACAGCCTCTGATCAGATTTATTTACAATGTCTTAAAGTTCAAGAGAAAACTGCCACATCCAAGAGCTAACATAAATCAGTGAGGGCGACTGTCTTTCAAACCCTCTTCCATTTATTCTTGAGGCAGGATTTGACTTCCCTCTAAATGCTGCTGTTTCATTTATATTCTCGTTGCCATAGTCATAGCGCTGCAAACAATTTAAAATTGCTTCAGAGGACATGTTTTCCACTGAAAATCCTAGCCAACAGCAAATCAGCTAATATGGCATGTAATATTATAGAGTGCCTACAAGCTAACTTAATGCCCCTGACAAAGCAAGGGAGAATGCAAAAGCTGCCAGAAATGTATCATAAAATAGCCATTTTAATTCAAATTAACAAAACATTACCAAGAGCACTTTGTATACAATGCAGTATATGCGCAATAGAGAATACTTAGCACAATCAGCCATTTTTTTTTAATGAAGGACAATAGAGGCTCAGCTTCCAAATAGGAAATGATTTGAACATATATAAAATGGATGTTAAGGATTTCCCTATGAGATTTTCCAGTGAGATTGTCGGCAAATGTATCTGGGAGATCCAGCACTAACCTTTGGTCGAAGGTAGACACAAAATGCTGGAGCAAGGGCTTTCTACTACATGTTGTAGCTAAAAATGTCAAGTCAAGTTAAGTCAAGAGAGTTTATTGTCATGTGTTCCAGATAGGACAATGAAATTCTTGCTTGCTGCAGCATTACAGGATATTGTAGGCATAAATACAGATCAGATCAGTGTGTCTATATACCATAGAATATATATATATATATATTCTATGGTATATGGACACACTGATCTGATCTGTATATATACACACATAAATAAACAGATAAAGTGTAATAGGCTGTTATAGTTCAGAGTTGTGTTTAATAGTCTGATGGCTGTGGGGAAGGAGCTGTTACTGAACCTGGATGTTGCAGAGTTCAGGCTCCTGTACATTCTACCTGATGGCAGTGGAGAGATGAGTGTGAGGCCAGGATGTTATGGGTCCTTGATGATGCTGGCAACCTTTTTTGAGGCAGCGACTGTGATAGATCCCCTCGATGGTAGGGAGGTCTGAGCCGATGATGGACTGGGCAGTGTTTACAACTTTTTGCAGCCTTTTCCGCTCCTGGACACTCAGGTTGCCAAACCAAGCCACGATGCAACCGGTCTCTACTGTGCACCTGTAGAAGTTTGAGAGAGTCCTCCTTGACATACCAACTCTCCGTAATCTTCTCAGGAAGTAGAGGCGCTGATGTGCTTTCTTTATGATTGCATCAGTGTTCTGGGACCAGGAGAGATCTTTGGAAATATGCACGCCCAGGAATTTGAAGTTCTTGACCCTTTCCACCATCGATCGACCCGTTAATATAAATGGGACTGTGGATCCCCATCCTACCCCTTCCGGTCCACAGTCAGTCCCTTGGTTTTGCTGGTGTTGAGAGCCAGGTTATTGTACTGGCACAATTTGGTCAATCGGTCAATCTCACTTCTATACTCTGACTCGTCCCCATCAGTAATACGTCCTACAACAGTGGTGTCATCGATGAACTTGATGATGGAGTTCGCACTATGTCCAGCTACACAGTCATGAGTATAGAGTGAATACAGCAGGGGGCTGAGCAGGCAGCCTTGAGGTGCTCCCGTGCTGATTGTTATCGAGGATGACACATTTCCACCAATACGGACAGACTATGGTCTGTGAATGAGGAAGTCGAGGATCCAATTGCAGAGGGATACGCAGAGACCCAGTTCTGAGAGCTTGGTAACCAGCTTGGAGGGGATGATGGTATTAAATGCTGAGCTGTAGTCAATGAATAACAGCCTGACATATGAGTTTTTGTTGTCCAAGTGGTCCAGAGCGGAGTGGAGAACCAGTGAGATCGCATCCACCGTTGATCTGTTGTGGCGGTAAGCGAACTGCAGTGGGTCCAGGTTTTTGTTGAGGTATGAGTTGATTTGCACCATGATCAGCTTCTCAAAGCACTTCATCACCACCGACGTTAGTGCCACTGGTTGATAGTCGTTGAGGCACATTATCTTGCTCTTCTTGGGCTTGTTGTGTCTACCTTTGATTTAAACTAGCATCTGCAGTTCTTTCCTAACTGCAAATAGCCCTTGTTTTCCCTCTCTCTTCCCTTTGTCTTCATCCTTCCCCCCTTCCCAGTTCTCCCACCAGTATTACTGTCTCCGACTACATTCTATCTCTGTCCCTCTCACTCCCCTGACAGTAGTCTGAAGAAGGGTCTCGACCCGAAACGTCACCCATTCCTTCTCTCCAGAGATGCTGCCTGTCCCGCTGAGTTACTCCAGCATTTTGGGTCGACCTTGGATTTAAACCAGCATCTGCAGTTCTTTCCTACACATATCAGTTGTCAACCACAAAGGTCATTAATTGAATGTAGTGCCTCAATGTTAGGTATGACAATATTGGCTCAGAATTCTGCTGTTATCCACCATCCAACATTCTCCCTGTTCAAAGCATCTTGTTTGTGAATTGTGATGATGACAGATTGAGATCACCTCCTGCCAGCACTCGCTGGTTTATATGGACAAACCAGAGAGACAATAGATGATTGTAGAGTTACTGATGCCATGAAAGAAGGGCAATGGGGTCTATTGAAGGAGTGGACTTTTTCATTTTCCATTGGCAGAGCAGACAAAGGCCTGAGGAAATTCATTCTTAATTTGTTGTAAAGAAAGAAAGCTTTTTAGAGCCTTTCCCTAATAGTGAAAGGGCCATAAACCATTTTATTAGCTTTCTGGTAGTTTACTGGATTAGTGTAGAGACGCATAAAAAGAAATAGGGCATGGGTTTGTGTTTGCAGTGACTCGCAGTGGGAATGCAGAACAGAAAATCTGGAACATGAGGATAAATGATTGAATAAAAACTGTGACTGAATACATTCTGATTGCAGGTGAATCAGCATTATTTTTAGTGTCTGGGTGGGTGGCATCGAGTATCTGTTCACTATTCAACACAGATAGGGGAACTGAATATTTAATTTTGATACCAATCCTTTTTCTTGTGATTCAGATTACCTTTGTTCCCTACCCTTCCCCAATCTGGCATCACAGGTGATCTCTCTGTCTCTATACACTGGTACTTTGGGCATCCAAAGTCATTTCACCTCTCTGCTTTCAAAAGCTACGTAAAAGCTATGCCAAACGGATCCCTTCCCAAATTCCTACCCCTCCTGAACTCCTGTTCCCTCTCTTCCAATGGTAAGCACCACTGAGTTACTGGTTTCCATGAAAGTATGGCAGAAATATGATTTCACTTTGTAGATGCTGTTTTGAATGGAGTAACAAATGACTTGGAGAACATCTCCAGGATAGAGTACCTCTCAGCAAACCTGCTACAACATTGCCCTGAAAGTAAAGATTCCCAGCAATCACCTGGAAAATGTGATCCATTCCCATATCATGGAAACAGCCACACTCAATTCACCATTGCCTTCACAGTCTTTGAAAAAAACATTTCAAAATTAAGATCTCAAGGCTAGCACACAGGTCATAGCCTGGTGAGTACCAGTGATCAATGTCCTCCTTTAAAATTCTAAGACCTGGATTACCTTCAGCACCTATTTCAAGACCTGTAAAGAAACTATCAAAGCCATCTCTGCAAAATCCTCCAAATCCATTGGAAGGATGAATCTCAGTGCCCTCTCTCAGGCCCACACCCCTGGCCCTGAAGCCCTGGTTATACTCAGACAGTTATGTTGGGCAGGCCATGCCATTCCCATGCAAGACACCACGCACCTAAAACAGACGTTATATTCCGAGCTATGTCGTGGGCAGAGATTGCCAGGTGGACAAATGGAGAGAATCAAAGATGGTTGCAAAGCTTTGTTGAAGAAATGCAAAATGTCCCCACTGACTCTGTGATTCCCTGGCCATTGGCTGCTCAAAGTGGAGAAGGAGCCCTTATCCTGCTCTATCTGAATCGTACTGTGGCACTTTTATAGCAAATGGCAGAGGGCAGCTTTTGCAGCATTGTGGAATGTTGTAGCCTCCTAATTAGTTTGTGAACATTTAGATCTTAAAAGTTGTTTTGGCTCAAGAGATACTGAAAAGAAAGGGTAACAAGGCCTCTGTGACTTTGGTGAATAACATGGAATAAACAGGGGTTCTCCTTCACTAATTAGGTTTTAGGACTGAAAAATGCAACGGAGAAGCACTAAGAATTTAGCTGTGAACTCAATGACAAATAGAGGATGGTAAGATATAAAGAGAGGAACTTAAAGAGGAAAAAAAGGACAGTAGAATCAGGAAATGGGAGAAAACACCAAACCATTTTAAATTTCCTTTCACGAATGATGGATTAGACTTTGACTGTTTCTACAAAATGTCTGTGATGAGGCATACATTGTCCAGTATCTCAAACATTGTTGCTGCAATCCATATTCCTGGTAAGAAGCTTTGCTAAATTTACTTCCATCTTTTTATCCGAGAATATCTTTTTTACTCCTTATAGATTTTGGTATATGCTGTTTGCACACACCAAATTGGAGAATGACCCCTCTCTGTAATAGAAGCCATCAAATGAAGAATGAAATTTGACTTCACGTTGTTTTTCATGTTTTTATTTAATGACTTTAAACACATTTCAAATTAACTGGCCTTTAGCTCAGGAATGCTTCCTTGGAGATATATAATGTAGTAATACAGTACATACACTGCCTGTTGTACTTCCAGACTGAGGGCCTGGTGGCTGGTTGTGTGATGTACAATGCCATTATCATGAACAAGTGACCCAAATAAAAAGGTTAAGGTAATCATGGCAATTTTCTTATTATGAAACATAACGGCAGGATATGGAAGATTGAGAAAAAGAGGAGGAATTATTTCAAATATATTTCCTTATTAACCTCCAACAGCACATCTTATTTTAAATTCTTTGGCTACAGTCTGATTATTCGCCTAATGTAAATTGGATGGCAAGAACAGCTGAATCCTGATAAATATACAATTAATTTATTAAGCTTGTGCTATGTACAGAGTGTGAAAGGGAATTGAACATTAAAATGCTATGCTTGAATAAAGAATCCTGACTCTATTGATCCCAACCCCCAAACTATGAGCAGAAGATGCAGAGTAGTATATAGGACCCAAGAGAATAAGAGGGCCTTAGCCGAGAACAGAAGCCCACCAGCTACCGTCATTAATGTGTGTGGAAATACAGGTATTCTTTCTGTGGAATTGTCCATCTGATTTCTGTTAAGTTTGCAATAAACTCCAGGACAAGTTGCAGTGTGATGTGGGGAGATCACAGACTCCTTCTACACTGCATACACAGTCCAATGTATCTTCACCCAGCAGAACCTCCACCGCCTCACCAACGAATTTGCATGGCTCTCCCCAAGGACCCGGTTTAAGGTGAGAGTTAGAAGATTTGGAGGGGATCTGAAGGGGAATATTTTTGCGCAGAAGTTTGCTGGACACTGGAATGAACTGCCTGATGTGTTTGTGGAAGTAAACAGTCTCAGGACAATCAAGCAGCATCAAGACAAATACGAATTGCCAAGGCAATTGCTGGGAATGCTGGTAAATGGAATTAATGAACATGGTGGGTCAAAAAGTCTGTTTCTAAGGTGTACGAGTCTATTACTCTATGACCCTGTGACTCATCTGTCACCTAGAATATCCTGTTATATATCAGCCTTTGAACGCTACAGTTTCATTGAAGATAACTGCATGGAGACCACATTTGATGGTCCAGTATAAGTACTTGAGCACTAAACCTGCAGGCATATTTAGAATACAGAAATCAACATTTAGATGCAATGCTGTGGACCCAAACCAACTTGCAAAGGGCAGAACTTTCACTGTAATGTGAAATGTCCTCAAGACTTCTCCATTAACTTTCCAAAGTTCCCTAGTCTTCATGTTCTTCTCCACAGTAAGAAACAGAGGAGAAATATGAATTGAGGACCTTCTCGATCTGCCGTGGCTCTGTAAATAGAAGACCACTTTGGTTTCTGAGGGGCAGATTCTCTCTCTAGTTACTCTTTCTCCTAAATGTACTAATCTTAATTAATCAGATACTCCTTAATCTTATCTGCCAGAGCTATCTCATTACCCCTTTTTTGCACTCCCGATTTCATTCTTTAGTATGCTCCTGAATCCCTTAGCTAGTAGACAGTGTGTGAGGCAGGAGGCAGAGAAGGGAAGCATGTAGGGGATAAAGAATAAAAAGATAATAAACAGGGAATAAGAGGTGGTGGGTTTCTTAAATGTGTATATTTTAATGCTAGGAGCATTGTAAGAAAGGTGGATGAGCTTAGAGCCTGGATTGACACCTGGAAGTATGATGTTGTGGCGATTAGTGAAACATGGTTGCAGGATGGCTGTGATTGGAAACTAAATATTCCAGGATTTTGTTGCTTCAGGTGTGATAGAATTGGAGGGGCAAGAGGTGGAGGTGTTGCATTGCTTGTCAGGGAAGATATTACAGCAGTGCTTTGGCAGGATAGATTAGAGGGCTCGTCTAGGGAGGCTATTTGGGTGGAACTGAGAAATGGGAAAGGTGTAGCAACACATATAGAGGTGTATTATAGACCGCCTAATGGGGAGTGAGAATTGGAAGAGCAAATATGTAAGGATATAGCAGATATTAGTAGTAAGCACAAGGTAGTGATTGTGGGAGATTTCAATTTTCCACACATAGACTGGGAAACACATTCTGTAAAAGGGCTGGATGGTTTGGAGTTTGTAAAATGTGTGCATGATAGTTTTTTGCAGCAATACATAGAGGTACCTACTAGAGAAGGGGCAGTGCTGGACCTCCTGTTAGGAAATGAGACAGGTCAGGTGGCGGAGGTATGTGTTGGGGGCACTTCGGGTCCAGTGATCACAATACCGTTAGTTTCAATATAATTATGGAGAAGGTCAGAACTGGACCAAGGATTGAGATTTTTGATTGGAGAAAGGCTAACTTTGAGGAGATGCGAAAGGATTTAAAAAGAGTGAATTGGGACATTTTGTTTTATGGGAAGGATGTAGAAGAGAAATGGAGGACATTTAATGGTGACATTTTAAGAGTACAGAATCTTTATGTCCCTGTTCGGTTGAAAGGAGAGTAATAATTGGAAAGAGCCTTGGTTTTCAAGGGAAATTGGACACTTGATTCGGAAAAAGAGAGAGATCTACAATAATTATAGGCAGCACGGAGTAAATGAGATGCTTGAGCAGTATAAAGAATGTGAAAAGAATCTTAAGAAAAAATTAGAAAAGCTAAAAGAAGATATGAGGTTGCTTTGGCAAGTAAAGTGAAA